>NC_063202.1:3400088-3402588 GCF_017589495.1 Alosa alosa | reverse complement strand
CCAGCATGACCATCTTGCACCAGCTGTATCCCACAAGACAGACTGGTCACACCAGCATGACCAGCTTCCTCAGATGGTCACGCCAGCATATCCAGCTGGTGGCCCAACCAGCTACACCAGCAAAGACCAGCAAGAGCTGGAAGAAAACCAGCAAAGACCAGCTAAAACCAGCTATCAGCATAAATTGGTTTCTAGCTGTTTTTTTCAGCAGGGATGTTTATATGTATTTTATTTCTACAATAGTGTCTAATAGTAGCCTATTACATAGCCTTTTTCTTCCCCTATTTGTGTTGTCCAGATATAATGGGCAAACTTTAGCAAATAGATTTTTTTTATCATTTAACAAATTTGTGTGTGCAACATTTGCATGTTTGCTTGGCTTTCTTGGCTTCTAATTTTGCCTGTGATGGAGTGCAGTCAATATGGCTGAGTATGCGCTCTGACTACCAAACCAATGAGCCTGGCTCTTAAGCACTGCGCTGAAACGGCAGGTTTGCCACCGTGGAGACCCAGGTTTGAGGCCAGGTGAGGTGACTGCTCTCTCCCTTTGACACCATGGAGACCCAGGTTTGAGGCCAGGTGAGGTGACTGCTCTCTCCCTTTGACACCATGGAGACCAAGTTTTGAGGCCAGGTGAGGTGACTGCTCTCTCCCTTTGACACCATGGAGACCAAGTTTTGAGGCCAGGTGAGGTGACAGCTCTCTCCCTTTGACACATATGGTGTCAGAAGTGGGATGGCTTGCCGTGACGCCATCAGAGGCTGCTAGCATCATCTCTTGGAGCAGTTGCATGTCTCTGTTGCTGAGATGGTTTTGGGCGTCAAGATGTCACGTATGATGTACGTATGTTGGAGCATCACGTGCATGAAGGTTCATTTGACATTTCAGTTGGATTGCCTGAGGCTTTTTGAACAGGCAAAACCTTCCATGACACCATCATCTAGTTCACACCTTTCACACGCCTGCTTTTGCAGGTGCAAGGAGACGATCTCAGATCATCTCATGAACTCTCCTCTATCTCATGTTCCCCATTCTCATCTCATGAACTCTCCTCTATCTCATGTTCCCCATTCTCATCTCATGAACTCTCCTCTATCTCATGTTCCCCATTCTCATCTCATGAACTCTCCTCTATCTCATGTTCCCCATTCTCATCTCATGAACTCTCCTCTCTCATGTTCCCCATTCTCATCTCATCACACAACTGCACTGTCATGTCTGCAGTACTGCAAGGCTCTCATACATGCTCAACTCCCATTTAGCTTATTACTAGACACAACTCACTGGCCGCTAAACTGCATTACATCTTTTATTCTTTATGCATGGCCCTACAGTGCTATAGTAACAAGCAAGGAATTTGTGAATTTGTGTGCCCTTTGCTTCTGGTTTAGTGCAGTTATCATGGCCTGTTTTCTACTAAAGGCCATCCCCATAAATCTCAGAGTGTGTGTGTGTAGTCATGGATTCCCCTGTTGAGCCGTACCGCACTCCTCCCTCGTCATCTCCAGTGCCGTGATATTGATCTCCAGAGATGGATGGGGCCTCAGCTCCATTTTAATGAGAAGGACAACAACTTGTTCAGCTCACGAGAGACCTTGAACTCGTCACCGGCTGCCTCCAAGCAACAAAGCCTTCCGTGGGCTTCATCTAATTATTTCTCTCTCTGTGACCATCCGGCGATCCTGCATGGAGCGATCGTGTGTGTGTGTGTGTATGTGTGTGTGGTTTGGCATGCTTGCTCCAGAACTCCAGTTGGTCCGGTTGTGAGCTCAGCAGCGGCGAGCGGCGAGTCTGGCAGACAGAGCTGGCTGGCACCGTGCGGCACAGTGGGGCGCGTTGCGGCGTCACGCTCCATCTGATTGACAGACGCGTGAATATGGATGCGAGGGCAGCAGCTGTGTCTCAGCAGGATTCTGACAGCCACAGATCACACCATCAGAGGCCCGGCGCCTCCCCCAGACGGTCAGTGCTGCTGACCCACCCTAAATAGAAAGAGTCCCTCCGACTTTCTCTCCACTCTGTGTGACAATCTGTCTGATTTCATCTAGAGACTGTCTTTGGAAGTACCTGATAGACTGATTGTTACTGTAAAAAAAATATTGTTATGCTGTTTTGCTTGTGCCTTGGCAACACTGTACCTACAGTCATTCTAATAAAGCAACCTTGAATTGAATTGACTTTATCAGCACTCTCCCTGCTCACTTGCCAAACCCCATTGCAATAGACAATAGTTGTACTAACTCAATGTTTTGCCAAGCACTCAGTGCATGTACATGGATTTATTGATCTATACAGCACAGAAAGAAAGATTTCAAATAAATGGTGGAATCTTGAAATAAAGGTCATGTACCAGGAGCTCATAGCTCAACTCTCAATTTAATACCACTCATATATCACACAACCAAGGCATGAACAGCTATTATTGAGTTTGTTTTGTTTTTTTCACCTTGTTTTGGGTTTAATATAAATTTGGTTCTTACACAGACTGAGGCAAAAACAC
>NC_063202.1:3225088-3395088 GCF_017589495.1 Alosa alosa | reverse complement strand
CCCAGACAGTGGAGGTTCAGCAGAGCTGCATGGCACACTTGGCCAAGACTTTCCCATAGCCACAGGCAGTGGGTCTTTCAGCCAGAAACGGGGTTAGCAGGGCATCTGAGCTGAGAGAGAGAGCGAGCGTGTGATGCCTTCATCTCAAGCTTATCTGTGTAATGGAGCTAATGATTCTTGGCATCTTAGTAGTATTTGGTAATTAATGCTAATATATTCATGTTGTGGATGTACTGTTTACCAAATAAAATAATAAAAATGGTGCTAACTGTACTGCTATGTTTTTATATGCATGCTGGGTGTTCCAGATGGCACAGGGATTCAGTGATATCACTGTATAGCCCACCTGCTGGGCTAGTGCTACAGAATGTTTTGGATATATTATACCCATGACGGGGGATCTAAGACTTACCAAACAGAGTAAGCACACATTTTTCCCAGGAAATGGTGATTTTGACAAACTCACTAGGGCGATGGGTGCTACTTAAAGTGTTATCTGTGAGCAAAATGGTTTGGAGTGAGACGGAAAATCCCCGGAGGTTCTTTTTGCTGTTGTTGTTTTTAAGCCACGACTCCTGTCATCAAACTCTGTTCTGCATATTCGGATCTCCCCCGGTGCTAATATGATGGCGCTTTGAAGAGACCCGGTCTGCTCTCCTCGAGCTCCTGCATTAGTAAAGATGGGAGACAGGCAGGCGGCCAGACGGGTGGTTGGCTGTTGCCTTTTGAAGTCTCCCCCTAATGAGCTGTCTCCTCTCCCCACACTCCACCCCTCGGGGGGGAATTAGAGAGGAGGGGGAGGATGAACGCTTTTGCTCACCTTTCCTTTCGTTAATGTCCCCCGCCATTAATATGGTGACAACCCCACCCTTCATCTCCCTGTTTAGCTGAGCTTCTTCTGCTCAGCCTCTGGCAACACACAGCTACGCACGCATGCACGCACACACACACACACACACACACACACACACACACACACACACACACACACACACACACACACACAGACATACACACACACACACACACATACACAGAGAGAGACACACACACACACACACACACACACACACACACACACACCTGCCCACACACAGACACACACACACACAGACACACACACACACACACTCACACACACACTCTTGCGCACACACAAACTCAGACACATACAAATTCACCTCAGGCCCAGTGGTCACTCCAGGCTCCAGTGAAGGTCAGGGAGGCTGATTAGCATGTGATGCATTGCTCTTATAGCTGCTTTGGTGATTAGACATTAATTATGATGATGAGGATGGCTCTGTGCTGGAGGCTGGCTGGTTTACAGCCTCTTGCAGCCTTCAGTGGCCTCTTAAATGCTCCAATGCATTCTTCAGCCACACAATCTATTATATTTTCTCATGCACAGAGGCATGAAGTGGTCGTTTGCACTGCCGTGCCACCACATGCCACTCTTTCATCATAGCACGTACTGTAGAATGCAAGTACATAAAATAGTGACTTAAAAGGCTGTTGCAACTAGAACCAGAGCAATTAGAACACATGGAATAATGATAGAAGCTTTTGGTTGTGTTACAGTGCTCTACTCAGTACTTGACACAGCAGTTAAATTTAAAGGGTGGCAAGTATATGCCCTGTTGCCATGTCACCTTGATGCTTGAGTTTGAAAGCGTCTGGCTCAAGCCCAGGAGGTGTTCTGTTCTCTGACTGAAAAGCAGAATTGCACTCCTTTACTCCTTTCATCTTATAGCAACAACCTCATACATCCTCCATCATTCTAAAACATATAGTGACAAATAATTTCCCTTTGTTCTGATAAGAAGCTGTGACAAGCAGAATGACTGCTTCCACAGAACAACCACAAGGATTAGGTCCACGAGCCATCCCCCATCATGCTTCATACAACAGCCTCACACAGTGTTCCTCCTCATGAGGCATGTGACTATCCCTGGGAAGATGGAGAGGGCCACTCCTTCTATTGTCTCTGTTCCATGTGAGCCCCACGTAGTCAGTGTGCAGCCGGAGGGTGGGGAGATCAGGAGGCCCTCAGCGGCAGAGCTCCCCTGGGAGACAGGAAAATGCCCGCCTACGGCTCGCCGTCTACTCAGCTCAGAGGCTCCCGCTGACAGCGAGGGTGGATGGGAGGAAGAAAAAGTAGGAGAGGGAGGGAAAGAAAGAGAGAGAGGGAAGAGAAGGAAAAGGAGAGGGAGAGAGAGGGGAAGAGACAGAGCAGGTGCAAGTGCCAGAAATGAAACGGGGAGCAAAAGACAGAAAGGATGTGTGGCGATGGATCAACACAAACCTTACATGCTTGAAATATTCCTCCTCCTGCGGTCTGTCTGTCTACTCAATCCCTACTCTCTTTTGTTTATCGTTTGACCCTTCTTCCACCCCTCCTTTCCCACCCCACTGCTCTCTGAATTATTGATCAGTAACACATTTTCCCTTGCAGCTATATCTGAGTTATGGAGAGAGACCACAGCCCCCTTTGAAAATATGACGAAATGTAAACTAACGTGATCTGGACCAAAAACCCACTGTTGTCTGTCACTCTAAAACCCCCGTTTTCATAGCGACAAATGCGGTCATTTTTTTCATAGCGGTCCACTTGTTCTAATGCGAAGCTTTGTCAACTGAAATGACCGCACCACTGGCATCAGCTTCACAAGCAGTCCTCCTTCTTCATGCCAATAACAGTCACTGTTCAATCACAGGTCTGGAGTCGTGGGGGGGCTATTGCGCTGCCAGAACCATGGGCTGGCAAGACGTAGTAATCCAGTGGTTGCTCTGAGCTGCTCTCCGGTTGAAAAGAACCTACCGAGCTGGCACAAAAAGCCTGTGCCAGCCATTGGTGGGGGGTGGGGAGGGGAGAGGAGGGTAGATTGTGAGTATAGTGAGCCTAGCTGGAGGGGAGCGTAGCATAATGAGGAGAACATAGAGGAGAAGGAGGAACCTTGTTGAATTAATATGGCTGCCACACAATTATTTTGAAAGTAGTGGCTCCAGTTTTGAGTTATCCTGGGCGGTTTCACTGACAATTACTGTCATGACAAAGTCATGAGGCTGCCTCCACCAATATGGAGTTCGGATGGACAGTAATAAGCTAATAATGAGCCAAATGGGGTTGTAGGACAAAAAGACTCCAGACTTGATAGTTAAAAATAATAGAGGAGTTATTCAAAGGTCGAAACTGTGTGTGTGCATGTGTGTGTGTGTGTGTGTGTGTGTGCCTGTCAGTCTGTTTTGTCTGTGTCTGGAGAGAGAGAGAGAGAGAGAGAGAGAGAAATCTATATCCAGGGTAGAGGGCTTCATAATGGGCTCCATAGTAGTATATAATTTGCCCCTGTTCTTCTGCAAACTAAGAGAACTCTAAAAACGATAAAACTAGCGAAGTCCAGTATAACTGCCTGCATATAAGATGACATTTTCTGGAGCACAAGAGGGGACCTCAGGCACATGGGACCCACTGCTATTCAAGAGAAAGAGTTTATTCTCAAGAAACAAATATGAAATGTAAGCAGAAAAAAATGTGCCCTGTCACCTCGCATTCTTTAAAAGGGAACAGTAATGTGCTTATGAACCTGAATTAATTAGCTGGTGTGATAACATCGTTCTGCTTTCCTCCAACAGCACCATCAGCTTGAGGCATATTCTGGTGCTGATGGGGGTCTTAGCATGTGTGAACTCTGTGATTTAGCGATGAACACAGGCTCTGCACTCTCTTCTGTCTTCTGAATGTTTGTGCAGAAGCCCTGCTAGATAATGGCTGCCTTGTGCGTTATGTGTCTTTGGCCTCGGCAGCATCCCAGTGACAAGAGAGGGCTTCTGCTGCTCGACACAATCACGCCTTTGAGCCCCCTGAGCCGGGTGGCTGAGCTAGAGAGAGAGAGAGAGAGAGAGAGAGAGAGAGACAGACAGACAGAGAGAGAGACAGACAGACAGAGACAGACAGAGAGAGAGAGAGAGAGACAGACAGACAGAGACAGACAGAGAGAGAGAGAGAGAGAGAGACAGACAGACAGACAGAGAGAGGACAGTCGGTGCAGTCTGTCCTGCAGGACTTTTGGATGCACCCCGTTTTGCTCTGTGAATGACTCACCCCTCAGGAGGGAGGCCGACCTCTCTCTGATTTGGTATGAGAACATTGCATCCTGGCCTTTGACAAACCATGTGCCAGACACACCATGTCACAGGGAAGACAAATGCTTATATTAGTTGAATGAGGAATTGGAAAGCGACTGGATTGCCAGAGGCTCACATCATGAAACCTTGATGCAGAACATTTTCTGTCTCGAAGGTTGTCAAAGTTTTCCTCCATATTTCAGCCAGTACGTTCCTTAAAGAGAAACTATGCATTATTGCCAATTTCTCTGCTGTTTTCTCGGTTTTTGCTTCTTTTTCGCTGGCTCTGTCATGACGAATGTCTGAGAAACTTCATCTCTACCTTGTTCTAGCCAGTGCCTGGCATGTATGTATTTAAATGTAGTAAAGCAATTTGTTACACTCATTATATTTCCTAACACTGAGGCCGTCGGCCCACCAGCCCAAAGTTCCAAGGGTGGTTTTTCCGCTCACAGGCGCTAGGGGGAAGCGAGACGGCCACCATTCAACCCGAAAAAAGTCACATAACCATTCCAATGACTCTAATGCTGTTAAGTTAAGGTAAATTAAGCTAAAAAACCTGCATAGTTCACCTTTAACCGTCAAGGCTCATGTTAGACAAAACCAGTAAATAATGAGAACAACATACTATTTTCTCCCTTTTAATTGTGGTGATACAATTGTGTGTGTGTGTGTGTGTGTGTGTGTGTGTGTGTGTGTGTGCAAAGAATAGCACAAAGATGGATCTACATTCATTAATCTTACACTAAACACAAAGGACTCAACCTGGGCTAAAGTACTACATCCTGTGGGCTGTGCATCCTTTGCAAATGTGAGCAGACACTGAGGGACATCTCCCTTCCAACAACCATGACTCAGCTATAATAAAGATCAACACCTTCTGACGCTTCTGCCCGCCACCCCCAACACCAACCCCTCATCAACGCCCCTTAATCTTTTATCCCCATCGGCCCAGGATCCTAGGTCTAATGACTCACGTCTTCTCTCGGTGACATGCAGAAGGCTTGAGTTGTGTCCGAGGAGGCCTCCCTCCTCGGCCCCCGAGGGATGCTGGGATGGCTCTTTGGACAGGTCCCCTGAGCTGGAGGGCTTCAGCAGCTTCTGGATGTCTTTGTTGGATTCTGTCAAAGGCAAAGCGATGTCAGCCCATTCACTCCTCTGTGATTTGCCTAGTCCCTTCATCTATATCGATGCCATAAATCTGTCAGGCTACATCCCTAGGCCAAAATGTGCAATGCTGGACCTATGACAGGTCTGCTGCAGTCGCAAAGTGGAAAAAAAGGCAAAAAGTTCTGTTAATATGGATTCCATCTTAGATATAAAGCCTTGTAATTAACAATGTGCTCTCTCCCACTCACTGCAACCAGTCTTCCACACATGTCACACATCTATTCTGGTATGAAGTCACTTCAAGGTAACTTTTTACTGTGACAACATACAAATAAACCCTCACCTTGTTGCCTCTGCCAACAGGACATACTGGACTATTAACTTTATGAATATGGATTACTTATGTATTAAGAGCGGTGTTATCTATTAATTGTGGGCCATATGGCACCGTCATAAAATGCTTTCATTACTCTTTCAAAGGAACACAGTAGAAGAATTGATATCTATGGTGTCAATGTTCAATGCCATTTAGCACTAAGAATGTATCCAGTTAGTCATAAACTGGCAAAAAGAGTCACAATCCACTCGATCAACAACGTTACATAATATCAAGTTTTCAAGTCAGTGTCACATAAGAATGAGTTTGAAGCTGTAGAAGTGTTAATTTTGTTCCTTTAATTCCTTTTGTAAAAGAAACGTTTAACTGTAAAACTGTAGACAGTTGTAAATCTAAAAGGCCAAACTGTTCTCAGATGCCTTCTGCTAACTGATCAAATGCCCTCCCTGTTATCACTGAGTTACAAATTCTGAATCTGTCTTTTAATTATTCTATTATTTTATGTTCTTTTTAACTGTACTTTACGTTTCAAACTATGTTTTAAACATTGCCCTTTTATGCTTTTATTTATGATTACTCTTTGCTTTTGTTTATGTAAAGCACATTGAATGACCCCTGTGTTATGTGCTATGTGAAATGTGCTATATAAATAAATGGTTACACTTTACTTGACAGTATCAACGTTTTTTAGGATTTAGGGTTAGGGTTAGGATTAGGGTTAGGGTTCATGAGTTCATGATAGTGTCATGTCACTCTTATGTCGATACTGTCAAGTAAAGTGTTACCAAATAAACTTGACTTTACTTGACTAGTGTCCTGCCTGTATAAATGAAGGCTAAACACACAAAGATCTAAATGATTGTCTTTTTTATTCAGCGAATGCACATACATGCACATGCACACAGACAAATCCATACACTCTTTAAGAAATGCCTGGCCCAAATTAGCTATGCAGGCTGCTGAAATTACCATTCAAGAAACGATAGAAGCTGTTTGGATCAGGTGTTTGTTTTTGTCTTTATTGCACTATACTTAGCTGTTGAGGCGTTACTACAACAGAATGTCATGTCAAAGGCATTCCTAAGCCGGGTGTTGGCTATGGCTATCTGTGCTTATGTGTAAGTTAATGCTCTTAAAGTTCAGGGTATTCCTATAGAATTATATGCTCACCTCAGTTTGCTATTACATTGCATGCCCCTTCTGAAAGTAGGCATATTCAGTTTTGTGAAATGATACAAAGAATGTAGCCTAGTAAATTGTCAATAAGGTAGTTCTGATCTGAACACTTTTTATTATTCAGTAGGCTACTAAAACAAATTGCTCATCACTTTTTAAGGAGTTTATATTCATCCATTTCATAGTCTTTGAATGAATGATGAAAAGGTCTGATGAAAGACACAATTTTAGTGAATTATAATTGTTCAGAATGAATGATTAGCATTAACATGTCAACCTATTAACATTCCTGGTTCACAGCATCACACATATCTCCAGAACACATCTCAAACGAGATCGAGGATTGTGAGGACCACAGGATGAGATGTGCTTGTCTGGATTTGGAGCTGATAGCTTTTTAAGGAGGCTAACTGATTGCTGGAGGAGGCTGTGTGGAGCTGGATGCTGTTTATTTGGTAGAGGAGAGGCAGAGTTGGCATCCAGTTTAGAGAAATGTAGAACAGCTGGTTCAGCTATTGCATAGACTCACACTTTGGAGATAAACAACTCTGCATGTGACTCTCCATGAGCAGGCACAGGATTTGTTCACATCTGTGATGATCAATAACAGGAGGGATCGCAGGAAAAACAAAACTAATGTGATTCTGTCCTCTCTTGTGTTCTTATCAATATCTCACGTATACATAGACCACGCAAAGATCCGAATGAGTTCATCTCTTTCTACTATATAACAAGGCACATTTACAGAGATATAGACACAAGGCACATGCACATACAGCCAGATCTTTTACAAGCTTTCTAAAATGAACTACTTTGTCTCTGCGAGTGGTGTTAGCAATGAACTGGAATCACAACATTTTCTGCCAATCCAATCAAACACCCTTCACTCTCCACCAGTTTGGCTGACCATTTAGAAGTTGCTCATTCTATCACTATTCCTCCACCATCCCTGATCTTCTCTGTTAGGCAGTGCCAAAACAAGGAGAAATTTACTAAAGAACATTACTGAAAACAGTATATAAATTTCAAAATAATATAAAATATAATTCTTACAGGGAATCAAACTTGAAAGTACAATGAATGTAGAAAACAAAGGAGTCTCAATGCACAGAGGGTGCAACGATCACTGGGTAAGTATTGATTCATTCATGGAGCTGTAATCAAAACAGACAAAGGAAGAAAGCGAGCCTTGCTTGTTCCTCTAATTAGCCAAGCAGTCATGGATGGCTGTGCACTGGAGAACACTCGTCCACCATGGTGCTTCATCCATATTGTTGAAGTCTTTATGCAAAAGGTTTATCTGTGTTAAACTACTTAGTATGCATCTTGATCTTGATTTGAATCAATATTGTTTTCATACTTGCATTAAAAAATGTATTACATCACATGATGCGGGTGCTCTCTGATCCCAGGTGACAAGCTGTCTATGATGGCATGTATCCGTGGCTGAGGATCAGCACACCTGCTTAGTAAAGTCGTGTGATGGAGCCGGGAGCTCAGCAGTTCATTTCTGCAGCAGCTCCCTCAGTCGATGCCCCCCTGCTGAGTTAAGTAACCGCCTTGAACTCACAGTGTGCAGTCAGCCGAGACCCTCCTACCCTGGCTATACATCTGCTTGCTATCCCCATGTGAGAATATGGTCAGCAAGGACATTGTGCAAACATTATGGGAGGGCATCATTAGAGTGGGGGGGCTTCCCCCGGCACCTTCCCCATAAAAATGAAACAACAAAATGATCTTAAATTGGGCATATTCAAAGACTATAGACAAATTATTTTAAAATAATAAAGATATTAATCCAAAAATGAATTAATGTCCACCTTAGTGGGCACAACTCCACTGATGGTCTGTCTGAGACGGCATCTGTGAGCTCCATCAGGCCCTGATGGGTCTCCTTGTTAGAAATCAGTATCAGACAAAGAATATAATATGTGTACCCTCTGAGCAATAGCAGTCTGCGGTCTGTGGTGGCAGGTTGTGACTGGCACGGACTGATTTGATCTTTCAAAGACTTCTCTTTCAGGCCATCTCTGCCATTGTGCGCAGCATTCCTGTGTGCCTCTCTCTGAATCAGCCCTTTCTGGTTCATGCCACCTCTGTAATTGCATCAATTACATGTAACAGCACCTTACTCCCACTTAACCTCTCTGCTCAATAAAATCAATCAGAAGCCTCACAGACCAGGAGCGACAAGAATTTGTAGTTAGCCTCACGCTGTGACAGCACTTTTGTTGGCTTGATCACCTGCTTTACATGCAATCGATAAATGCTTTTTGTTTTTTTGTCTGGAAAATCATTTTGAAAGAAAACATCTGGATAGCATTTTTATTATACAAAGGAGTGGAGCAATGGAGTGATATCATTGAAATCAGTAAACTCTGCCTTTCCTCTTTGAACATACACTGTTAAATCACCCATGTGCCTCTCTTTACCTTACACCCCACGCTTATCACCTCCAATAGAACTTTCACAGCAATGATGCCATATAGACCACACTACAGTCAAACCACTTTTTTCTGCACTGCATGCATATCAGCAAAATTGTTCAAAGAAAAAGTCTTTAGCCCTTTTTTGAGAGCACAAACATATTTTGAGAGCACAAACATAAAAGCAGCTGGCTGGTGCTTACCTGGACTCACTGCCCCTCCCTGCGCCTCCATTCAGCCGAGCGGAGAGCACCGAACTGCTCACCAGAGCAGCAGCATGAGAGTGGGGGGAAAGCACGCAGATAGAGTGAAAGAGAGGGAGAGAAAAGGAGAGGGAGAGGCAGAGAGAGAGAGAGAGGGAGGTTAGAGAAAGAGAGAAGGGAGTAAGAGTAACACCCCCTCCGTCTTGTAGCGTGGGTCCACACAACTGCTCCTGTTCCTGTTTTTGTTTGTTGTGTTTTGGATGTTGCTCTTTCTCTCTTCCTCACGGGTAATCTGTTATCTGCCCTTTAGTCCTTCATGCAGTCAGCCTGAGGATGCACTGCACACCGTGTCCTCACTGTCTGACTAAAGTGAGTGAGAGCATGGGATATGACAGAGAGATAGAGAGAGAGAGAGAGAGAGAGAGAGAGAGAGACAGAGCAACATCACAATATATATGACAAGGCTACTTTGCTCGGTAAGCAGTGCATTGTTAATGAGCTTGGCAAATGCAGAATACAGAGAAATCTAGAGAGAGAGAGAGAGAGAGAGAGAGACAGAGCACGCGGAGACCACTGGCAGTGTGCCCAGAGGGTGTGTGAGTATGTGTATGTGTGTGTATGTGTGTGTGTGTGTGGGGGGGTTGGAGTGGTATGATTGGGGCATTGGATGGGGGAAGGCACCGAGTAGGGAGTGGACTGAAGGCACAGGATTTATTACTGTGTGTTTCTTGCTCCTTAATAAAGACATAAGCATCTGCACTGCACTGGGTCCGCTCACTGATCCATCTAGAGCTGATGGTATAGGTAGAGAAACATGCTTATATACACTGTCTGCTCTCTCTAAAAGTCCACTGCCTATTTGTACAGTGCATTCAAACTAATGATAATAAGTCCTATCAGATGGAAAGGTCCAGTTAAAGCCAACCAAGGGCTATACCAAATGAAATTAAAAGGATTAACAAAAAAAAATCTGGTTATAGGATTTACAGTGGCACAAATAAAGTAGCTGGAAGTACAAAGTCCAGAGAGAAGTTCGTGGGTTACTCAGGAGCAGTCCACAAATAGTCTAACACATTTTGGCAGACACTGCCATCTAGTGGAGGTGCCTATTTATAACAAGGGCACTTGAATGTGACCAGAGACTTTCTAACGAGGAGACACAGCACTCAAAAAAGTCCTCCATAGAAATGCATGGGCTTAGTTTGTAACGCCAATATGGCAGTTGTCTACGCATATCACACCCCTTCTGCGGCAGAACGTTGACATGTGAATACATTGAGCCAATCATGTGCTATGTTGTGAATACATTGAGCCAATAATGTGGTGTGTTGTGAAGACATCGTGCCAATCATGTGTTGGGATCTCGCCGCTGGAGCAAGATTGCAGTAGATTGGTGTCGTGAAGCCTTGCGCACGCGCATTTCTGCCGAGATGGATGCCCGATGAGTGGCCAAAAAGCGCTGCCATATGGCCGCCAAGTGGAGGGACTTGCCTAAAAGGACTTTGATGTGACTGATACAGTTACTGGATGTATTGGGCATCAAATTTGACAACACCTTTAACAGTGTTGTTGGCAATAATATGTCACAGTCTGTTATGAAGGTTATAGTGGTGGTCTTATGGCCCATGTCACAAAAGGTAGCAGTTTCTTGAACTCCTACATTTTATAGCCTTTCCTAGAATCTATCTAGAGACTATTTTAGTACAATATTAATGTGCATGTGGATATTAATGTACACATGGATTTCTTCACAAGATTAGAAAGCAGAGGTATAGCTCTTATATGGGTACTATTTTGAATAGTAAGAAAATGTCTTTAATGATTGAATTAGTATTATTTTTTTCCCCAATGAATTTGCCTTAAAGACATTTTCGGTTTCTTCGTTCTAACTCACATTCCTTTTTATTTTGTAACCCTTAATTAGTTTCTATAGATAGATATACTTGTGTCACATAAAGGGTCTGTGCAGCCAGGCAGCTACAGTGCTACCCTCTGGGCATAATCATAATCATGTCCCCAGAGTGAAGCACTGTAGCTGCCTGGCTGCTCTAGCTGTTGGCTGCAGCAACTCAGGTAACACGGATGTTAATCCATTAGCTCCCTCAATTTATAATTGAAGAATTGAGGTGTGTGTGTGTGTGGGGGGGTCAGTTTCCTACCCGAAACTAGAAAGTTGCTAGGTCAGTAATCACCTCAGACAATGGCAGAAGTCATGTTATGAGGTTATGTGCCATCAATGGATAAGTATTATACTCTTTTGATCCCGTAAGGGAAATTTGGTCTCTGCATTTATCCCAATCCATGAAATTAGTGAGGTGAAGCACACTAATCCAGGCGCAGTGAGCTGCCTGCAACAACAGTGGCGCTTGGGGAGTAGTGAGGGGTTAGGTGCCTTGCTCAAGGGCACTTCAGCCGTGTTGGGGTTCGAACCGGCAACCCTCCGGTTACAAGTCCGAAGCGCTAACCATAGGCCACGGCTGCCCCCCAAACAATGTTATGTTATGTTATGTTAAGGTAAAAAAAAACTGTTGTGCCTTTAAACGTATTTCAAATACAAAACAGAATTTTGTCATTTGTATTTTATTGGGTTGAAGAAAATGGCTTCGTATTTTGTAACAAAATACTTCATACGTGTGTATTTTTGTAGTTTAGTGCAAAACAATTGAATAGCCTCTGACTGATGCAGACTTAGTAATTTGCCCAGACTTGTTGTGATCCGTGTTGCTGAACCATTCCTCACACACACAATACACCCCCTCTCTCACACCAACCTCAAGTTTCTTGAGAACATTGATCATCAGAACACGGAACCGGTTGAGTGGCTCCCCCGCAACATTGTTCAAAAAGTTGGCTCCTGTATCCACTAAAGCAACAAAAAAAAAATCCATATTTATGCCCCTTGGCATCAATATAACCCCATTTAGCATTTACACGGTACCCAGTTAGTTAAAGACCAACTAAAAGGGTCATGATTCTACCTGATCAACAGCTTTACACAGTGCAATATCAAGCATTCTGGGCATGCATTGACAATGTCAGAGACTTATTATTAGTGTACATTGAGTTTGAAGCTGTTATTTTAAGGTAATAGAACTGCATTGGGTTGCTTTAAGCCCACATTCTGTGTCTCTCAGTATAGGTTCAGTGGTTAGTTTGTACCACTTGACAAGTTCAGTTGTGACTTTTTGAGTAAATCTCTGATACAGTAGGCTATGAGATGTAACAGGCAGGTCCCCATTGATCTGTTGACTGTTGATTGCAGATTTATGGCATGTCTCATAGGTAGAGAAAACTGTTGCTCTCAAACACTGTCCATTTTATCAACAAAGTCAGTGTAGTAATGAAGGAATAGATTAAATAGACAGATATGGAAGGTTTGCAAAGTGATTTCATAGTCCCTTTAAAGAGTATTTTTAGTATTTTAATTTGATACAGTATTTTAATTTGATACATGGTGTGTGGCTACTGTATTTTGTAGTTTAATTTGATACACTTAAAATTAGGGTATTTGATATTTTATTTTAACATACATTTTGATGTATTCTTGCCCATCCCTGATAAATGAGAACCCCATTTCCATAACTAACCATAGCCTAAACATAACTCTGAGACGACATAGAGGGAATGCACAGGCGGCAGTCTTAATTGTTCTGAATTCCTGTGGAATTAATTTGTACAGTCCAGAGCACAACAACTCTTTCCCATTTCGATTTTTGCAGGAGGTTTAAATTGAATGCTGCAACTCAATTTGTCTTTGAGGGTGTTGTGGGGTCGGGACGGGCGTGTCGGTGGACCTATGACTCCGAAGTCAACCATGACTGGGCCTCCGGTCAAAGAAGTTTGAGAAAGGCTGGCACAGGGTGCTTGCACATCTGGAAAGGCATTAATGCTGCAGGATACATGTTTTGGAGCAATAGCCATCCAGACAATATCTTCAGGGAAGGCCTTGAATATGCCTTCAATGCAATTAACTGCTTTCTGCACAAATTACAACAGCATGGCTCCACAGTAGAAGAGTTCATGTGCTAAAATGGTTTGCGTGTATCCTGATCTGTTACATTTGGTGCATCATGGAATGGACAAACATGCCAAGAAGATTGTGGACTGTTGAGCAGCTGAAATCTTAAGCCGGGAAAGAGTGGAACATTTCATTCTCAAAACTCCAGCAACTCCTCAGTTCCCAAATGTTTGGAGACTGTTACAATAAAAGGTGATGCAGAATATGCCCCTGTCCCAACTATTTTGAAACCTGTTGTTTGCAAGAAATTAAAATGAATATATTTTCCAAAACAAACAAACAAAAAACAATATGACTGCTATGTTCCATTATTATATAGGATTTAACGTGTTTACAAATCATAGGAAGCTGTGTATAATTAATTACACTTTACACAGCATCCCAACTTTTTTGGAATAGGCTTTATTATCAAAGTCATTCTGTAATATGTGAAACCCTAAATTAGGAATAATTGACCTACTCAGATTCACAATGTGTGAAATGTATCGGCAAATCTGTACTTTATGAGCTTAATTAGTAAGCCAGTAGGCTAATTTAACCGTTTTTGCCGAGTTCTTTATCTGTCGGTAGGCCTAGTCTACAAGACATTTTTTGATAGCCATTTATTTCCCTTTAATGAATAAGAAGCGCTCATTCCGCCTCTTCCTTTTATAGACATGTTTACGTTTCTCGGCCGAAACAATTTCTTCCTGGTTCCACTGCACACTCCCCTTTAACTGGATCTTTGGGCTGCAGAAGTTGAACGACTGAGACATTCGCGTTACCTGGCTAACTTGGATTCTCTGTCATTCCAATTAACATTTGGAAGACAAAGCAAAAGTTACAAAAGAAGCTAAGGCACAAGACTTTCCGCTGAACAAAGGTAATCCGGGATATAGGAAAATGTCCATCTCTCGACTCTCTCTTTCTGCACTCCACCACCCTTCTTTCTCTCTCTCTTGAGGAACTAGCATGACAGCTACCAAGTCATCTTGGACTAACTTAACGTTAACATGACTTGCTAATGTTGCACATCCACATAGCTGAAGATTCCTTCACACGCAAACGCAAAACTGCAACAAAGTACGCATGATTTTATTTACAAGACCGTTAAGTGTTATATTGCAGTGAAGATGTAAGCGAATCCATGCATGCATGGGTATTTACACAGCTCAGATCAGATCAGCTGTAACGTTACGCATCTCCGGCGTGCCTATCGTATTTCTGTTTTTCACGCTTTCTTCATACATTTGAATTATGCCTTCTAGGTATAAAATACATTCGAAATATGCCAAATGGTTGACCGATGGATGAGGAATTGTGTGCTATATGTGCAATAGTCCATAGAAAAATGTCAGGCATGTTACAGCTGGCGAGTTAACTCGCCTCAACTGGACTTGCATTGTTGCGAAATTGGGGAGGCTTCCTTGATGTTTTTAAATGCATGGTCAACGACATAACTGGTACACACCTGTTGACTTTTCTATTTGGTTTGTGGGATTTTCAGTAGTGTCATATGTGGTCATAGTTCGTATTCCCTTTCAGTTGCATTCTCCCTCCCGTTCGGCGTGCCTTTTACGTATGAGCGCGAACGTGATTACCCGTGCATAGTTCAACCCAACCGGTTGTGGAATGGCTCTACTGACACTTCACAGGTCTCCAACTGTATCCACCACTTTGGTAAGTTTGTACGTTTCACAAAGTAATTATTTTTATGCATGTGTGTCCACCCTCAACATGGGCTCTTAGGGACAATAATGCTGTCCAAATGGTCTATTTCTGCCTGGGCCTTCTATTGCACCGCATAAACATGACAGTACAATGGGCAGAAAACAGCAAAAGACATGAATGACAAAACCATTAGCTTGCCTCAGGCAGCTCCTGTGCGAGGTTAGTAATTGTAATGATAATGTATTTGATGACCACAACACAGGCCTTTCTCAATATCAGCTTTCCTGACACACACACACACTCTCTCTCTGTTTCTATGTCTGGTGCAATACAAACGTCATTACTTCATTGGTATGTCTGTACTCTGCCAAAACATCAGGCGACTCTCTCTCTCTCTCTCTCTCTCTCTCTCTCTCTCTCTCTCTCTCTCTCTCTCTCTCTCTCTCTCTCTCTCTCTGTGTGTCTCTTCCAAAACAAGCAACAGTGTCTGCAGGGCCTTTTTGTCCAAATGAGGCACTGAACCAAGTAAATAAGTGCTGTATAGCTCAGCCTAGCTAGTTGCCTAAGGGTGCAGTGTATTCAGTTCTGCCAGAGAGTTGCATATCAAGCCAGGATAATGTCTCTATGGAAAGTGGAAACCCTTTGAGAATGCAGCTACTCTGGTTTGAACAGTGACCATTTGCTATTGAAATGGTGTAGGTCAATACAGACTGCTGAACAAGACTGGGATTAACACCTCTCTTTCTCTCTCTCCATGCCTGTTACACACCCTAATCACTCTTCTCCTCTTTTCCCTCTCCCATCTCTCCTCACCGCGTCTCCTCTCCTCTGTCCGTGTCTGTCTGGGCATGTCAGTTGCATAACAGGTAATGTTACTGTCTCATGTTTCATTCTCTACAACCACCGATACAGCGGCCACTCCTCCCCACTTCTCCCCCTCTTCCTGGTTTCTTCCTATCTTCTTTCAGTAGCGTTTCCTTGTGGCCTTATCTTACTCACTGCACATTTTAAGCCATTGCCCCCCACAAGAACACACAGCTCTCTTTTATTTGTCACATCTTTATCTGTTAATCTCTCTTTTTACCTCTGCTGATTTTTTTTTTTTCTTTCTCCCTATTTCAATTTTGTCTTTCCTTCTCTCTCTCTCTCTCTCTCTCTCTCTCTCTCTCTCTCTCTTTCTTTCTCTCTTTTTGGTGTAAAATTCCTCTGTAGTTTTCATAACAAGCATGCTTGCGGTGCCAAGAGCAAGCACTGCTGACCAAGCCCCCACCACCACTCGCACATTGAGGAACTGTCATGTATGCCAAAAGCCATTACCTTATATGCCATAATTGGATCAGACTCAGAGATATGGAGCAGAGGATGCACACAGGCATGCCCGTTATGGTTGAGTCTCACTGACGTGATTTAGGAATCTGCCGCAAGGAGAGTGCCTCAAGGTATAATTGCCCTTGACCAAAAAAACTGATCACTACAAATGCAGATTAAAGCATTGCCTACAAGCATGCTGTCGCTTGAAGTAATCCCAGTATTGGTTTTTATTTCCGTTCCCTCACTCAAGTCAGCTAATCAGTAATGACGCTAAGGTAACTCATGACTACCAAGGTTCCAGTTATGTATATTTTAGGTGGCACTCCGAGAGGTTTCAAAACACCAACGGTAATTTGGTGTCTAATGTAATTAAGAATGGTCATGAATTAATTAGTTGGGTAATAATCCATCTGCAACCCATACTCTTCCAAGTAACAGATGACATTTTATTGGAAAGATTTCAGTCAGTTACGTGGCATTTCTGGTTGTCTTTTAAAGATAGGATTTGTGGGAAATATTCAACTTTTTCACTTCACACAGGTTCCAAAATATTTCAAATAGATTGTGGGTAATTGAAACATCATTTTGTCCTAAAATGGACGCAGTTGAGCTCTGCTGAAATGAAGCTGTTGAAGCCTTTTTTTCACTGTCACATAAAGAAATAAAAAGCTTATGTTTATTTGCTGGGTTCAGATTATCATGTCAGACACACCATGATAATACTGTGTTGTACTAATCTTTTTCTATGATTTCTCCAAGGATGAAAACATACCAAGAAGAGGGAGACTTCAAAAAAGGTGTGTTTGTGTTCCTCAGTTCTTATGTTTCATCCCGGCTTGGCCGGTTTTTCATTCAATACTATTTGTATAGTAAAGAACAAACCCTCCCTCTCAAACTGAGCAGTTATGACAACAGTGAGAAGCCTGGGTGTGGGTGTGCGGGTGTGAACATGGCGAGCTGCTAACAGAACCTGGGGAAATACCTTCTTTGTAGGGCTGGGCGATATGGACCAAAAATCATATCCCGATATATTTAGGTTGAATATCGATATATAATATATATCCCGATATTTTTTTCCGCAAAGTTAGAGCTGTAAAATTAAATGTTCAGTCAAATATGAGTAGTTTTATTGAAAACTCACTACTCAAATAACAATAAAATGTAAACATAAAACTGAAGTGCCTTTTTTAAAAATCAAAGCTCCGTAAGGTGCACATTTAAATAAAAAAAAATACCTTAAAGCGATGGTTCGGAGTAATTTCACCCTAGGGTCCTTTGCACCATGACCCACCATGAGTAGTACAACTATAGTCCAATAACGAGGCATTAGAAAGTTTGTAAGTGCACCAGGAGTTTTAAGGAGTTTATTTAAATAACACTTGCCTCTGCATCTACTACTATACCGCTGCGTCAACGTTTCTTCCGTGATTTGGGAAAAGTCCGTAAAAGTCCTGGCAGGAAGCGATTACATCAACGTTTTTTTTGGTATATCCAGTTTTTAATATTTTTTTCCGAAGTGTTTACAACTTAGTGTTAACTAATAATTGTTGCAAACTGGACTACGAACAAAATATTAGTGCATACCTGGATCTACATCCTTATGCATGCTTCCTGCCAGGACTTTTACGGGCTTTTCCCACACTGTTACCAGAAATGATTCACTGCCATACGAGTGTATCAGGGAAGCTAACATTTGTAAAGTGTTAAAAGTCTTAATAGTTAATAGTGATTATCTAAGTCATACCACCTGCCTTATGATCATTGTTTATAATAAAGAAGGACTAAAAGATGAATCGTAACAGAATCGAAATAGCAATTAATGCAATTAGCAAATTGCAGAAGCTGCAACTGATTGTGAAGCTAGTGACTCTCACCCAATCGTTAATAATGTCTCATAAGGTCTATATGTTTTTATTTTTTTTATTATTAATATATATATTTTAATTCATGTCATCCTTGTCTGACAGACAGTCATGCTCATCAGTCAGTCACTGCTCTGCATACTAACTAATCAGGGGCCCTTTTTAAAGCTATATTTGGAAGCATGCTACCCAATGAGATGGGGCCTTTTTAAAGCTATATTTGGAAGCATGCTAACTAATCAGATGGGGCCCTTTTTAAAGCTATATTTGGAAGCATATATGCTAACTAATCAGATGGGGCCCTTTTTAAAGCTATATTTGGAAGCATGCTAACTAATCAGATGGGGCCCTTTTTAAAGCTATATTTGGAAGCATATATGCTAACTAATCAGGGGGTCGTTTCTAGAAAAGTTAGCAACGACGTTGCTTAACCACCATGGTACGACGCAACTTGCGACCAAACAACGACACTGTTACACCTGTTTCCAGAAAGCATCATACCTGTGTCGCAATTCGCTACCTCCGACGTTCGAACACCATAGTTCCAACAACGTTGTTGATGATGCAGCGATACATATCATTGGTGGAAACAGTGGAAACGTGTAATACCCCACCCCCTAGAAATGTTCTGTCACGGCCTATGTCGACATGTTTCTAATCTAAACCGAGTGATTAATGCTGGTATTGTCATTGCCATCAGCCAAAACCTAAACCTATTGCAAGCATATAAAACAGTTAACTTAAGCAGACCAATATGAGTCATTATTTGTCTTAAATATCTGTGTTGGAAAAAATATAGCCTGGACAAATATCTGGGTATCCCATAGGTTATCAACTGTCTTTAACGGCAGCGCGTTGGTGCACTGCGCACTTGGCCGGAGTTCGCATCCTAGCTCTTCTTTTTATCTCTGAGTAGGCCTACGAGACACAACAATAGGTTTTGACCATACATATTTATGTATATAGTTACTCTACATCGAGAGTACAATAGGTATACATCAGTCAAAAACAATTGAAACATACGTGTCACACTAGTTCACCTGCAGGTAGCGAGAAGCAAGAGGACAATCTCGCATGATAAGAAAATCAAACCTACAACGTTGGGATAATAAGTCATCTGCTTTAGCCACTACACCATTTAACACTGCTGTTGTTAGGGACTGTGAAGATTATAATACTAAAAGCAAGGCAATACTTTAATTAACATAAATAGCAAGAATGAGCCAAGTAGGGGAGCAGTGTCTTCATCAAAATTAAGCTACAGGATAGATCAATCATTGTCACGCGAAATAAACATCCACTTCAAGAAATTTTGGTTAGGCGGTTGTGATTTTTGGTTAGGCTCCGACACCAACAGGAACTACCAAGGAACCATTGACAAGTCGCGACTGCCTAGGGGCAGTAGTTCAAACGACCAAACTTTGCGTCCTTGTTTGCGATTGAGAGTTCGAACTACCCTTTCTAGAAACACCAAATCCAAGAACGATGGAGCGAACTACCAAGGTTGCGACGCAAGTTAGCAAACGATGCTTTGTAGAAACGACCCCCAGATGGGGCCCTTTTTAAAGCTATATTTGGAAGCATGCTAACTAATCAGATGGGGCCCTTTTTAAAGCTATATTTGGAAGCATATATGCTAACTAATCAGATGGGGCCCTTTTTAAAGCTATATTTGGAAGCATGCTAATTCATATATTTTCAATTTCATCCTTGGATTAGTAAATAGAGCAGTTCATATTTCATTGCTATTTTAATTGGTAATGCTTCATCACGTTTTAAATATATCATATAGTCATCTTGAACTGTAGCTTGACTTTTTCCAAAGTCTTTTTGAACTGAACTTTAGCTTGACTTTTTCCAAGATAAATCCAAACTGGCCCTAATATGAAGGCCTAAAAAAAGAAAAAGGACAACAAATATGCACATCACTCACAAACCCCAAAATGTAGGTCTGCTAATGCTGCATGGGAACACACTCTGTGAGGCTGATGAATTGAATTCTCTTTCCTATCAGAGAGAGCTTTGCTTTGGTCAAAGGGGCTGTTCTGTTACTTGAAGAACAGGGGAAAATGAGGGCACTTCGTCCCCCCCTCAGGGGAGCCCCAGCTTCGGGTCCAAGGCCTCCGACATACAGCGCAGACAGCTCCAGGCCATGGTGTCTCTGCTGCGTCCAGAGGACACAGTCAAACTGGTGAGATATTCAAAAACACCCTCCTGTCCAAACCCATAGGTCAAATGGAACCACAAGCCCCTGACAACCAAGCGCCAATCCCCTGCTGGGCTCTTGAGGAGTGCAGATGGCCAGACTGCTGTAGGAGAGCTGAGTGCAGATTCCTGTAATGTCTGCTGTGTGTCCTAGTGAGGTGAAACTTAGCGGGTCTGGACTGTAGTGATTAGACAGACTTGAATGAGTTCGATAGAGTTCTCTGATTGGCTCAAACAGCATGCACAGACCGCTGCCATTGGTTCCTCCCTGTTTAAAACTTGAATATCCTGTACTAGGGAGTTCTTCCTTTTCATGCTTGTGTGGAATGTTTTGTATGTATGCTTATATGTATGGTAGTGTTTGTTGATGTGGTTTGTGCGATATTCATTTTAATGGTGAATATGAGTTATGTAGAGGCCTCTGCATATGGATTTTTTTCTTGCCATTTTGTTGTGTCTCCTGTGGCTTAATATGTGATTAAGATCTTAGAAGCCCCCAATATATACCAGCATTCAGCACCTTATGGGGAATCAAATACAGACCAGCTTTTTTTCTGCTGTTCAGTTCAGTAAAACATTAGCGTTATGTAATGGACCATATCACATGTAGACTTCCTTGTTCATTGAATCTGACCTTGCAGTGTTAATGAGGCGTTTGTGCTTATGCAAAGCATGGTGTCCGTGACTACATCAGGTCACTCTGTTAGTGCCATGAACAATATGCTCATCGATTGTCCGATTGTAACATGGCTAATGGGTAGGTATGTGTCTGCTTATAATTCTGTCTTGCCTGGGGACTTGGTTAACACACACTCGCACTGTCGTCATGGCAATCCAATCCACTATTTAAAGGTTTGTGGAGCACAAAAGCTGTTGAGCCAACCCTCTCTCTCACCTGAACCTGTAGATTTCCACCCACCTCCATTGTGCTTCTCTCATTTTGTACCATTCCTCTCTGTCTCTATCTGTTTATCAATCTACCAATCTACCTCTCTATCCCCCAGGCAGTGCAGCTGGAGTCGGTAAGTCCAGTCAGAGTGAGGTACCTGATTGTTGTCTCCACTCTCGGCAACAAAAACGAGACTCTACTGCTGGGCATGGACCTGCCAGACATGCAGAGGTTTATTACACATTTATCATATATCATCATATTGTATACTAAACACTTGTAGCCTTAGGCATGCAGAGGTTTATAATGTATTTATCATATATCATCATATTGTATACTAAACACTTGTAGCCTCAGGCATGCAGAGGTTTATAATGCATTTATCATATATGATCATATTGTTTACTAAGCACTTGTAGCCTCAGGCATGCAGAGGTTTATAACGCATTTATCATATATCATCATATTGTATACTAAACACTTGTATCCTCAGGCATGCAGAGGTTTATAAAGTATTTATAATTACTATTTAATATTGATACTACTTCTTAATATTAATATGTATAACCGCTAAATAGAGGATACATAATCTCTCTAGTTATGTAGATTTAGAGGTAGTTTTTAATTGCTAAAAAAATAACTTAACAACTTGTAAGTAACTTTACAAATCTGCACTTGTCTGTACTACTGATGGGAATATGTGGGGTTGGTGACCTTTTTAGATTCACCCTATTAAGTATTTTGAGACTCTTCAATGTCAAACTACTTGTCATTTGAAATGTGATTGTCTGTTGGAGACAGAAGTGGACAACTTTAGCTACAGAAAGTAAAGGGCCTAGCACATATTTGTTCCAACCATTCACAAACCAGCTGATTGTAATAACCAAAAGTCTTCAGCCAGGTAGATCGGTTACACTTTACTTGACAGTATCGACATAAGAGTGACATGACACTGTCATAAACATGTCATAAACAAGTCATAAACATTTATGACATAACGCTATTATTAAGTGACATTTGGTTTTTGTCATAACAAGTTAGGGTTAGGATTAGGGTTAGAGGTTAGGGTTAGGGTTAGGGTTCATGTGTCATGACAGTGTCATGTGTTCATGACCGTGTCATGTCACTCTTATGTCGTTACTGTCAAGTAAAGTGTTACCGGTAGATCCACCATTTTACCACCACTGGTCAGAGGTTTGTGGTTGGAAGATTGAGTTTGATTGTGCATTCTATTTCCTTTCAGTGACCAATGTACGATTGGCCTGGTCTTGCCTGTATGGAGCGATACCCAAGTCTTTTTGGATGGAGATGGGTAAGGGAAACCAGAAAAGGCAAAAAGTAGCGCTTTTTTGCTGCATCAAAGACAGAGACTAGGTTTGGATAACAAAACTAGTGTGTGAAAGAGCAAGTGCTGATAAAAGAGGAAGTTGATCTCTCCGTTTTAAAGACGTGTAGAAGCAGAGCCAGAGGAGGTGGTGACTAATCAGAAGCTTATGCGAGGCAAAGACTTTATCAGGCTCTCTGTGGTGTGCAAAGCACTCGGCTAAACATGCAAAGCATCCATCACTGGCAAGTACATGGTTGTTTAGTAAGGAGAATCATATTCACTTAATACAAATAGATACGTTTCACACTGATTGTGTGAGTGTGTGTGTGTGAGTGTGTTAGTATGTATGTGTGTGTGTGTGTGTGTGTGATGGAGAGAGAGAGAGAAAGACTACATAATGCGGTCGCTGATATACAGACATTGACATCAAGTCGTTAGACACAGACTGCACATGACCAGAGATAAACTACTGATATGATCTCTCATTCCTTCCCCATCTGTGCCCTCTCTCTCACACACTCACCCTCTCTCACCCTTTCTGGTCTCCCTCTCTCTCACACACTCACCCTCTCTCTCCCTTTCTGGTCTCCCTCTCTCCCTCTGTAGTGGTTTTAGTGTCACAACAGCCGAGGTGACGAGGATATTTAAACCCGTGTCCCTGCAGACTATGTGGTAAGTTCTCGAATGACTCTGCATGCCCCATATAGAGGAACTGTAGTTTCCGGGACCCTCCTGCTGGCCTTGCTTCCACATAGCATGGTAATGTGCCTGACACATTCAACAATAGCGGTGTGCTCCCCAGAGTCAGGGTGTAAATGTGCCATCACAACAGAATTGAAAACAAATGCCCGTGCAACCCCCTCCCTTCTGTGTCCCACCTACCCACCTATTGTCTTCATGGTTCTCATGCTTCATTGTGGTTAGTGTTAGTGTTTGGGTGAGGGGAAAGTTAGGGAAAAGCAGTGGTTCTCATGCCTTATTGTGGGTTAGTGTTAGGGAAAGGGGCAAGTTAGTGAAAATCAGTGGCTTTGGCTGCTGCTGATCTGTAGAGTCGCTAAAGGCCATCTGAAATGGGTGTGTGTGTGTGTGTGTGCTTGCTCGTGTGTGTGTGTGTGTGCTTGCTCATGTGTGTGTGTGTGTCCTCTGACTGCAGGTCAGTGCTGCAGGCGCTGCATGGCTGCTGTGAGCGGGCCGTGAAGGGAGCGATCATCCCCGGCAGTGGCCTGGAGTGGGCTCAGCACTACCACAGCCGCGTGGAGTCGGACCAGCCCTGCCTCAACGAGTGGGCTGTCATGACCGGACTGGAGTCCGTCAGAAAGGAGAGTATGGGCCAAAGGTCAGTCTGCGGCTCATTTCCTTTTTCACATTCACCTGGCTACCATGACTATTAAGGCAACAGGTTTCATAACAATAGGAGTGTTTTGATTTTTAAAAAAGACACTTCAGTTTTATGTTTACATTTTATTGTTATTTGAGTAGTGAGTTTTCAGTAAAACTACTCATATTTGACTGAACATTTCATTTTACAGCTCTAACTTTGCAAAAAAAATATCGGGATATATATTATATATCGATATTCAACCTAAATATATCGGGATATGACTTTTGGTCCATATCGCCCAGCCCTAATTTGATGTGGTTCTATAGTTCACACAAATGCTCTGAAAGTGATGGTCAATGATTTAGTTCTTCATATTGCTATCATTGTGTGCGATGTGAATGTTGCCATGTATTGTTATACGCCTTTGTCCATCTTGTTTTTAGTGTTGTTTCCCTTTCCTGCTGTTTCTTGTTTTTCTTGTTTTATATTCTCACACAGCACTGTATTCTTATTTTTATAATGCATATGGTAGTTGTCCCCTATTGGCTATCTTAGCACACCAGTGTTATCTAATTTTGCTTCTCTTCTTCACTGTGCAGCTCTTTGGAGAGGGAGTCAATAGAGAGGAGGATCAAAGTACTTCTCCGAGAGATCATGAGGACAGAAGACCTGGAGAAAATTACCTCTAAACAAGTAAACAGAAAGCCTTTTCAGACATACGTGTAAGACCAGAGGTTCGGCGGATGTTAAACGGTGGGGCTGTATATCTGAACGACATAAACGGTCATAGGAAGTCCAAACTTAGCCGGTTGTTCTAATGCCCCCCCAGTATTTCCTTCGGACATTATGTAAATGTGCTGTGTCTGAACGAAGCGTAGAAAATGCGGTTAAAATTCACACCTAGTGAGAGGGCGTGTCGGTGACGTTTCTTTTGTGCGTCCATGTGGTTAAATCTGACTTAAATGACAGTGTTAAGATGGAGTGGCATAGTGCTGTCCAGAAAATCTCCGATCTGGAAAGATGCAGACATCACGGAGCTACTGTCCATGAGGGCAGACAGCATTGTGATAGAACACCTGAAGGGAACAGCAAGAGACACGTTGATGTAGCCTAACTGCATTGCAAGGCCAAAGGAATTCAAAAGACCAAATCATCATAAGCAGAAGGCGCTGAAAAGGCAGTAGCCTACAGCGACGTCGTTGACGACAATAACAGGAGTATTTAATAAATTGTTATCCAACACGGTCGGTTTTCTGTTCATTGACAGCCTTCTCATGGCCTCACTGCTGAGCTCGCTGATATTTGAGCATAAATATGCCCAGAGAAAATGATAACGAAAAAACCCCAACTTTGTTCCAAGCTCCTTATGCAAATGCAATAGACACATGGGGAGAGGATGCTTTTGGAAAAATAAACCATGAAAAAACGACCCACTTCACTGTTATGTTAGTATTTTGTTTGTTGCTTAAAAACGTATATGATGGCCTTGAAGTCTTGAGTTAGCCTACCGAATTGGCTGGTACCATAAAGTTTGGGCATGCTCTCTCCAACGTGAACCAGATTTGGGGTTCCATAGCCAAATAATTCTGCTACATAACGTTGAAAACGTCTGTTTACTTGTGTTTATTCGAAGCACACATACAAATACTGTAGGTCAATTTCAAGTGCGCACTTAAGTGACTACTTCAAGTATTAGCCTATGCACAATAGATTTTTCTTCTTTAGCCTACATAATGCATAGCCAGCGGCCGCATATATTCTGCGTCATATCTCGCCTCTTGCGAACTCAACAAGCCCCCACCCCTCACTCGATTTTGTAATGTGCGTGTATGTCGTTCACACATAGGTCCGTATAAGGTCCGCATATTCTGCGTCATATCTCGCCTCTTGCAAACTCAACAAGCCCCCACCCCTCACTCGATTTTGTAATGTGCGTGTATGTCGTTCACACATAGGTCCGTATAAGGTCCGCAGGTTAGCATCATATCTGAATCATCTGAAGGGTAGGACCTCCGTTTGACAAACCTCCGCATATACTCCAGAGGTTATATCGAGAGAGAGAGAGAGAGAGATAAAGGGATAAAGGGGGGCTAAGTAGGAGAAGAGATGGAGGCCGAAGTGCACAAGAAAGGTTATCAAGTCATGATACTAAAGAGAAGGGCAACTGACATAACAAATGAATAACACACACTTATGTCAAATGACATTATCAGGCAACAGACATGAAAGGGAGACTCTAAATCCCTATCAGGCTCAGTCTGATATTTCTGATGTGTGTGTGTGTGTGGTCCATAGGTCCGATTAACTCTGGAATCCAAAATGGAGATGGACATGAAGAACTACAAAGAGTTCATCGATAATGAGATGATGGTTACCATGGCGCAAATGGACAAACCTTCCAAAATACTGGACTACCTTTATTTGGTAAGGGAATGCACACACTCTCTTTCTCCCTCAGTTTCACTATCTTTGACCAACACACACACACACACACACACACACATAATTGGAGAGGAGTGGGGAGCTGGTGCTGTTGTGCTCATCGCAGTCAATGAAGCTTTTAAGTGAAACTGCTTCTCTTCTCAGGGTTCTGAGTGGAACGCTGCCAATTTTGAAGAGCTGCAGAAAAACAAGTAAGGCTCAAGAGAAGATGTTTTTGTTTTTTCATGTCTGAGGTTTTCAGAGTTGGAGACAGCTACCCGTGCTGTTTAACTCTTTGCCTTCAACCCGACGCTGATGAAGTCTTTGTAGCAGACCTATACACTAACTCTGATAATTAGACAAGAATAAGTACAGAGGTACAGGTACTCACACTGACTGAATGTCACAGGGTGCTTGTTTAGTTCTGAGTGTGTGAGCTTGCATGTCTCTCTTTTAACAGAAATTATTCTTATTTGCTCTCATAGTATTGGCTACATATTAAATGTCACCATGGAGATCGACAACTTCTTCCCGGGATCATTCACCTACATGAACATCAGGGTGTATGATGTGGAGTCCACAGACTTGCTGCCTCATTGGAAAAACACCTACACCTTTATCAACTCTGCCAGGTTGGCTTTACACCACACACACACACACACACATACACTTACACACACACACACACACACACACACACACATACACTTACACACACACATACACTTAAAGTTACGTTGGGTGGGCTCCTGCCATACAGACAATGCACATTAAGCACTTTCCAACAGGAGCAACTCTCATTAAGTTGTTGAAAGAGAAATGTAAATTATGAAAAATTACCATGAACACAAGTAGGAGAGTTACAGGATTTCCACGGGTCATGGAATTTCTGAAATATCATGGAAATGTGATAAAGTCTGTTCCAGACATGGAAAGTCAGGGAATCTTATCATTAGAGGGGCAAAATATCAGGGAATTTTGTTGTAGCAGTTTTAAATGTACTAGCCAAAATACATTAATGCAAAAATACAATCCCAAATAAGAAAAAGTTGGGACATTGTGTAAAATGCAAATAAAAACAGAATGTGATAATTTACAGTACAAGTCTTGTAAACCCATATTTAGCAGCAAAAAGGACATAGACAACATGTCAAATGTTGAAAATAAAAATATATGATCACTTTGAATTTCATGCCAGCAACATGTTTTGAAAAAAGTTAGGACAGGGAATGTTTAGATTAGATTAGATCAGATCAGATTAGATTTAACTTTATTGACATTGTGCAGAGTACAAGCACAAAGACAACGAAATTTGAAATGTGATATACAAAGTATAGACAGGTGGTGCATAGACAGGACAAGATATATGTCAAGATAGAGGCTATATGTTTAGCCTATGGAATAACTTAATGATATAGAACACAAACCATTTTGTAGAAAGATGCATCATCATTTGTGATTTAAACGTCCTTAAATTCGGGACCATTAGCCTATTGCTCGTTTCAATTTGGGACTTTGCAGTCGGAATTGTCATTGGTTTATTCAAAGTCTCAAGTCCAAAGTAGCCTGGGCTATTCGAAGTGTCAGTTTATTGCACATCATTTTTATGTCATTTTGAATAGCCACTGCATACCCGTGTTTGTTGGCGTGTTGTTGCAAAATCCGCGGAATCATTTTATGCAAGCAAATTGTATACAGGGAGTCTTTATTGTTGATGTCAGACATGATAATCATCAAAACATCTTGCATCTTGACCTGTGACTCAGTGCTGCCAAAACTTCGCTTACCCCAACCAATGTGTGCTGCTTTTAATGATATATTTAACGATATCTTTTGCCTTACTTATCCAAACAATGTCTAACTTGGCACTGCAAATACTCGTGTCCGTAGCAAGTTGGAAATCAATCGGACTAACGGTTCGACAGATAGGCGGGGGATGCAGGGCTAGAGTTCAGTAGGGTGACAGCTGCAGGGAAGACGCTTTCTCTGAACCTGCTGGTTTGGGTGCGGAGAGACCTGTAACGCCTCCTGGAGCACAAAAACAAGTTGGATAGGTTGGATACTTGGATAGGCCCTTTCCTCTTTACCCCAGATGAGTTTGATGTCCAAACAGAATTGCACATTTTAAATGGTCTAACCACAGGAACGTTTTTCCACGTTACCTCAGTCCATTTTAAACAAGCTTAGGCCCAGATTAGACGGTGGTATTTCTGTATCATTTCTAAATACAATTTTGGCTGTTGCATGGTTAAGTTTACACTAGCATTTCTGAATTGAGTATCAAACTGTGCTCATAGACAATGGTTATCAGAGGTTTTCCTGAGCCCATTCAATGATTTTCTTTACAGAAACAGGTCTGGTTTTAATGCTGTGCCATCTGAGGTCCAAAAGACTACGGCCATCCAATATTATTTTCCAGCTCTATCCCTAGTTTGCAAAGATTACTCTGGATTCTCTGAATACTTATTGATATTATGTACTGTAGATGATGAACTCCCCAAATACTTTTTTACACAATTTCATGTGAAGAAGCATTAAAATGACAATGTTTCATCATTTGTCCACACAGGTTTACACAGAGTGATGAATACCCTTACATCTTTACTTCTAAGAGACTCTGTCTCTCTGGGATGCTCTTTTTCATGGCCAACAACTTGTGTAATGATAAAGAAAACATTAAATGAAATATGTTGCTGGTATTACATTTAAAATGAACATGTATTTTCCATGAAATAGTCAAATTTGTCATTTTCAACATTTGATATGTTGTCTGTGTCCTTTTGGCAACTAAATATAGTTTACGAGATTTGCAGATTATTACATTCTGTTTTTATTTCACATTTTATACAATGTCCCAACATTTTCTGATTTGGGGTTCAGGGTGTCCGCGGGGTTGTAAAAAGTATTAAAAGGTAGTAAATGAAATTAGCTAAATTTAAGGCCATTTAAAAGTATTAAAAAGTAATAAACGTCATCTGATGCGGTGATGTCTGATGTCAGTGTGCGTTCGCGGTAAAAACTTTCAGCGCCCCCTCAAACTCTATGCTCAAACTGGATATACGGCTGGCTTACTGCCAAACTTGTTGCCAAAAGTTCACTACCATTGACGAAGTCATGGGAAAATGTAATTTTTCGGACATTTGGTTAGAGGACTCGAGATTCAAAGACTGGCTTAGGCTAGTTGGCAACAGCCAAGAGGCTTTTGCCACGTCAGTAAAAAAAAAAAAAATGTCATCTGGATGGGAGTGAATGCCGTCAGGTCACATATGGAGTCTAGCCAGCCAGCAAACAAGAATGTGCGGACGTAGTCAGAGGTGGAAGAGTCGACTGCCTGGCTAAGTGGCTCATCGGCCACGTAGGGCTACTGTCTCTCCACATAAATATGCGTCAATGAAGCTATCAGTATGTCTACGCTACCAGCTGTCATTGTCATCCAAAAAAAGTAATCATTTGCGCTTGCGTTTTGAATGACACAGGCTGTAAGAGCAGCAGACATAGCCTAAACTAGGCCTACATACAGTATCACAATAACACATTTTCAAATTAAAAGTCCCCATAAAGGCAGAAGGCCTTTTCATTCAAACAAATATATAATTAAATGAAAAGGAGAAAAACAAGAATATAACATGTAAACATATGCACATGTTATAAGGGGTTATTTGCAATGAGCTACCCCCTGCCTTGACTACAGAATAGAGGTTAAATATAGGCCTGACAGTGTTGCTTTGTTTAGGCTATAAGATTTAACATTTTCTACCCTCACATACTGACCACTAACCACTCGGTGAGTTGCAGTTTTGAAAATGAATGTAAAGGGTTTTTTAGGACATGTTTGAGCATGCCTGTAGGCAGCCACTCTGAGTAGTCAAAGGCGATTCAAAACGAGTCAGAAAAGTTGAGACAGGACCAATCATCAAAATTTCGGTGTCCACCACTCTAGTTCATCCAAAACAAACCAGAAAAGGGACTCAAAGTGCTAAAATACCAGAATTTTCCTTTAAGTAACAAAATGACCGTAATCCGTTACTTTATAATTAGTTACCCCAACACTAAATTTCGAAAGGTTGCCGCTAGTTGCAGCTCGAAGTCGTGTTTGTATTAAAAAATATTGTGAAGGTATTAAAAAAGGCATTAAATAGTATTAAATTCAACTAAAGAATTTCTGTATATACCCTGCTTTACTGCTTGCTTGAGTGGTTGTGGTTAGTCCAACTTTGTTTATTCATTGCCCATTTATTAGAAAAAAGATTCTTGAACGTTGCACTGCTACTCTGAAATCTTTGGTTAGTATATTGTGCAATTCATTCTATAGTATGTCATGGAAATTCAGGTTTTTTATCTGGGAAAGTCAGGGAAAAGTCATGGTATTTTACATTTATCACTTGATATAATTTGATACACAATACTATGACATGCATTTTTGTATTGTGCATGACGCTTTATTATTGGCTGTTGTTATTCAGTCATTAAATCAAATAAATGAACATTTTAAATGAATACATTTTAAGAAAACCCAAATCACATCTCTCCCACTGTACGTCGGCAGGCAAAGTGGCCAGGCGGTGCTGGTGCACTGTAAGATGGGTGTGTCTCGCTCGGCGTCCACGGTGATGGCGTACCTGATGAAGCAGCAGGGCTTGACGTTGGAGGAGGCGCTGTCGTACGTGCGTGAATGCCGGCCCATCGTGCAGCCCAATGATGGCTTCATGCAGCAGCTGCAAACCTATAGCGGCATACTCAGCGCCAGGTCCGCTCCACACACACACACACACACACACACACACACACACACACACACACTCACACACTCTCACTCTCTCACTTACACACCTACAGCAGCATCCTCAGTGCCAGGTCCGCTACACACACACACACACACACACACACTCACACTCTCACTTACACACCTACAGCAGCATCCTCAGTGCCAGGTCCGCTACACACACACCACACACACACACACACACTCTCACTCTCTCACTTACACACCTACAGCAGCATCCTCAGTGCCAGGTCCGCTACACACACACACACTCTCACTCTCTCACTTACACACCTACAGCAGCATCCTCAGTGCCAGGTCCGCTACACACACACACACACTCACACACTCTCACTCTCTCACTTACACACCTACAGCAGCATCCTCAGTGCCAGGTCCGCTACACACACACACACACTCACACACTCTCACTCTCTCACTTACACACCTACAGCAGCATCCTCAGTGCCAGGTCCGCTACACACACACACACTCTCACTCTCTCACTTACACACCTACAGCAGCATCCTCAGTGCCAGGTCCGCTACACACACACACACTCTCACTCTCTCACTTACACACCTACAGCAGCATCCTCAGTGCCAGGTCCGCTACACACACACACACACTCACACACTCTCACTCTCTCACTTACACACCTACAGCAGCATCCTCAGTGCCAGGTCCGCTACACACACACACACACACACACACACACACTCTCACTCTCTCACTTACACACCTACAGCAGCATCCTTTAGTGCCAGGTCCAAGTACACACACACACACACCTCACACACTCTCTCTACTTACACACCTACAGTAGTATCCTCGGGTGCCGGGTCCGGCTACACACACACACACACACACACTCACACACTCTCACTCTTACACACCTACAGCAGCATCCTCAGTGCCAGGTCCGCTACACACACACACACACACACACACACACACACACACACACACACACTCTCTCACTCACTTACATAACTACAGTGGCTTCCTCAGTGCCAGGTCCGCTCTGTGTATAGCTCATGCTTTGTCCCCACACACACACTCTCACTCACACACCCCCCCTGCCCTTAGAAGTGCACACTGAGTACCTAGTTTTGTATTGCTGACCTGCACGATATTGGATGTCTGACGAACTCATCTTGGCTGATGCTGATATATATACACATCTGTATATATACATATACAATGACGGTACTGCAGAAATGTTCATATCGCCAGATGCTAAAAAACAATTCTTAATCTGCCGATACCGATGTCGTACCGTACTGATAGTATCTTGCATCCATACAACTTAATCAGGTAATCTCAAGGTACACTTGGAATGGGGAGCTTCCAAAGTATGAATGCAGAGCTAGAGTTGAACATCTGTCCATTCAGCTTTTACTGGCTGTCCATATTATCTGTAACAACACAACAGGAGTTACCTGTTCATTTAAAAGCAGTTACCGTACTTGTTTTATACGTCTTGTCAAAGACCTCTTGTCTAACAAAGGCAATCCTAGACCCTTTTGAGTGGAGTTATTAACCATGTGACCTTTTACAGAAGTACAAGGTCATGATCAGTCTCATTGTCCAGCAGGGTTATATAAGGAGATCCGGATATCCTTATATGGGCAAAGATGGTATCTTCGCGTTGTTTTTGTAGGCGACCCTCAGAGGTCTATTTACACTGGATATTCCCTGGACTGCTTGAATGATCGTTTCCGTGTGTGTGTGTGTGTGTGTGTGATGTGTACAGTAAGCAGCGTCACAGTGCCCTATGGAGACGAAAGTCCAAAGACTTCCGGCAGAGGTCAGTGGATGGAAATGAGGAAGAAGGGGAGAGCGAGGAGGAGGAAGAGGAGGAGGAAGAGGAGGACGAGGAAGGATACGAGAGCCCAGGCGAGGACAAAGATGAAGATTCAGACCACGAAGTTAGTACTTCTGAAACTCAAAGGAAAATCATGTCATAAAAACACCAACAGGATAACTTGTAGTTTGATTTGTGAATTAATCAAAGTTGACTACAGTAGAATACTCATAGGCTATGCACCACTCCTACTGGGTTGGTGAGTACAACCTGCAATTGAATTAATTACTATTGTTTTTAAAAGATGAAGTGAAGTCAAAACTAAATTTGAAAATGGTGAAGATGCCATTCAGACAAAACCTAAACATCATTCACTGTTACATCCATCCATCCAAGGCACCTCTTCAAACTCAAGTGGCTGGATAGCAACTAAGGCTTGCGGGTAAAAAACGACAAACTATTTTATCAGATGTGCCTTTTGTTTAGACGCCGATGTCGTTTTTGGGCCTTAAAAACGCCAAAGTTTGTTCCGATCTGCTCAAGGTGGCTCTCTATACGGTCACGTGATCATTTTACACTGCCACCTAGCCACCTGGTGTGCATACTACATCGAAACACTTTTGCGTCACCGTCTGCACGCAGAATATTTCCCCCCCAAAAGCAGAATAAAAAGTCAAAACGCCACTTTTGCGTTTTCTCTTCGGATCATTTTCGTTTAAACAGGGCCTAAATCACATACTAGCCCAGGCCTTAATCCTCTGGCCTGAATACTGTAGTGGCACCCCAGTGGCCACTATTGGTGAGAGTGGGTTTGTGAAAGTGTTGAACTAGACGCGCCTCATTTCACTCTCTGTCATTTCCTCAGGTATTTGTAGACCCTGTCCACCCAGTACAGTCCACTCAGGATGCCCCTGCTTCAGAGCCAGTCAGTTCAAACCCAACTATAACAGTCCATGACAGTGAAAAAGTAAGTGATTCAAAAATCATCTTTCTACATTAACAGAAGTGCTTTTTTATGTTCTTTGTTCTCTATGTTTTCTTGTCTTTTATGTCTTTATTTACTGGTCTTCATTTTCCCCATTATTTGACCTATTCGCTCTGTCCCTCTGAGTCACCTACCCCTTCTCTCTCTCTCTCCCTTCCCTGTTCTGCCTTTCACCTGAACTTTCCCCTCTCTCTCCCTCCCTTCCCCTCTCTCCCTCCCTTACTCCTTTTCCTCACTCTCTCTCTCTCTCTCCCTCCCTCACTCCTTTTCCTCCCTCTGTTCTGCCTCTCCGTCTCTCAGGTGCTTCCCAGTCCAAACAGGAGTGGCAGGATGAACCTTTTCTCCCTCATGCAGTCCATCAGCGAGCTGGATGATGACTGCAGTGACAAAGAGGTGAGTAGAAGGAATGAGAGAGAAAGCTTCATATTTTGCACTGCATACACTGCTCATAACTTGAGCTTTCTTTTGCTCATCATCACAGCTCTCGGCAGTCCAGCGAAGATCGCCTGGACAACGGAGGCGGAGCCATGGGCGGAGAACATTGGCCTATCAGCGGGCCCACGTTGATGTGTCCCCCGAGCCAATTAGCCTATCAGCACGCAGCAAGCAACAGGAAGGGGAGGGCTCAAAAAAGACTCTGCTCAAGGATCAGGAGGGCGGTGGAGAGGATGTGGGTAAACGGGAGGAGCCCACGGGAGGTGCAATCGGAGGGGTGGACAGTGAGAAGAGTGTTTGAAGAAAGAAGGAGGGGTGGGAGGGGGGCAGGATGGGAGAAAAGATGAAGTGAAGGGCAAGATCAGAGACACTAAGAAAGAGAAGCATATCCTGCCATACTTCATTTATTTTACTATCCAAAGATATTCTTCACATATATTCAATATTAGTATGTTTAATTTATTATTTAAAGACACTCTGCCTCAACTTTCCAACTGCGTGGGAATTCCAAGAGATAAGAGCGTTAGCGCACAGCGAATGTAACTATATGTCCTCTAAAGTCAGTTCTGTCTTCGGACATTCCACTACTAAATTCCAAAGATCTTGTGAGGGGGACCCTATTTCAGAGTAAAGTTCCCGATTTGGGTCTTTTTTAAATGCACACTAGGAGTAATTGGTTTAGGAAAGAGTAGTATCAAAGTTCAAAACAGAATAGAATTTTGTGCCAAATGGATAGCACACTGGCTGTTTTGTACATTTCCTGGCATTAAAACAGTTATAAATGAAAAAATACATAAATCAAGACAGAATACAGGAATGTACTTATTTAGAGAGTTAAAGTAGAAGTTTTTAATTTCAAAAAGAAATTACATTTTCCATAGGAATTTCAGTTAGTCTCAGAGATGTGAAACCATTACCTATAGTTTCGTTATGTTCTCTCCATTTACTCCCGTGCCTTCAGTAGCAGCATTAGTATTATTTAACGTCACACACACTGTGTGCCTTTGTCTGGGTCTTCACCTGCTTCAGCACACGCATGCCTTTTATCAGTCTCGCAGTCATGGCTCGAAAAAAGGTTCAAGTAGCGCCAGAGAGCCTGAGAACCTAAACTCTTTTTTATTATTATTTCTGTCAAATTTTAGTGTTTCAGTTGGGATGAGGTAGAGGGTGGTTGTGGAGTCTTTTTAAAACTTCATATCCTGTATACTGTGACAAGTATTTGATATTTTGTGATGGCTTTCTCCTCCTGTGCTCAGGTAATCTGATCCTCTCTGTTTTCCACACAATCCTATGTGTATTACTTCCTCTGTGTCAGAATGTGAATGCAGTATGCTGCCAGGAATGGTGTCTTTTTGGGAGGTTTCTATTTCAAATATTTTTGTCATTTTAATTAATTTATAGTGTTATTTTAACATCTACTACGGAAACAATGATCCAAATTGAATTATGCCACATTCCATGTGAACTCAGTGGCATGCTAGGCCACGACTGTCTGGTTTCATTTAGACACTTCAATTTTCCCTATCGTCCATTTCTGAGACTGGAATTGATATGTCTTCAACCAACAAAAGTCGTTAAAAGTCAATGGCCAAAAATGAACAAATGTATGAATTTAACGAGAATGCTGTAATTTTTGTGAGAACGTTCACTTGAGCCATTGTATACTTTTCTTGAATGGATTGGGAGATTTTACCTTTTTAAAACTCTATAAGCTACTGACTGCACTAAATCAAGTACGTAGTGCAAGTCTGAAAAACTTTAATGTGCCAAACAACTCCTGCTCTTAATGGACTTTTATCTTTCTTCTGTGTGACTGTCATCACTGCATGGTTGAACCTGTTCTGAGCGCCTTGCTTCAGTGCCTTAAGAGAGTGACCCTTTTGATAAGTAATCGTCGCCCACTATTTATTCCGTTCTTTACTCAGACTTAACTTGCTATTGTCAAATTGGTCATTTTGGGTCAGCTGTGCCCCCAAGTGTTCTCTTTAAGGAGCCCCTTTATGCATCAATTGAACATAAAATAAAAATACTTTGACACACACATATAGTATCCTTTCTAGGCCACATTATACTATTTTAAATATAAAGGATTTGTCTGCAAGGGTTTGGTAACAAGCTTATTTTCGTCCCCAGTAGACCTCAGTGTTCAGGGCTTACTGTTCACATCCTGGGAAATATAACCTTGAGACTTAGGCCTAGCACTGATCAGTCTTCACACAGTAGTTGCTGTAGTTGATGGTATAAATAGTGATTTCTTGTGTGTTTGGGAGATTCTGTCTTTTCTCAGATCTTGTGAGTCCGTCCTCTTGTGGTGATGCAAGAACATATAGTGTATTTATGTATGTTTCTATGCATGACACGGTACTACTAAGTCTGGTGTTTAGTCTTGTTTATTATTGTGCACATTAAGCAACATAAGCACATTCGACTTTGAATTCCAGACTTGAGTACTGTATTAACAATTTGCCAAGTAAAAAAACAAAATCAGTAATGAACAATCTAAATTGTTTCTGCATCCCCTATTGAATACACAGCCAGCAGCTGTATGCATAGTCATCACAGAAATTACTCTTTTCCTCTTTGTGTTGCCTGATAGCTACACAATTCTGATGTTAAATGCTGGAGGATCTAGCTGTTTAATCTTATCTTTGACTAACTGAAATCATGAGGAGAAATTTGATGTATTTGCTTGCACTTGTGTACAGGGGAGGTATTTCTCCTGTTAATTCCACCAGCAGTAACTTTGCCAAAGGTATGCCTGTTGGATTAGGACAACGGTATTCTGAACTTCAGGAGTCCCCTGGTCTGCACTACGTTTCACATATCTATTCCTTCTCCAAGCACTCCTCCATTGTAATCAAAAATGCTCTCCGTTAGCTAAATAGAATATGTTCCGTTTATGACAAGCATGAGTTGAGCAGAGCAGGGAGGGGTGGAACATAGACAGAAGAGGACCCGAGGAAGAGGATTGAGAACCACAGGTTTAGATAAGGCAACCAGACAGTCAAAAAACATGATGGCATTAGTGCTGCCATCTAACTTTCTACACGTTGTTTCCTGGTTTTAAGTTTAATACCCTGTTCAGATCAAGTGAAATTAAACTAGCCATGTCGCTCTATGTCCTACCATACATACTGTATCAGACACCTAGGCTTGTTATAAATGCTAAAATTCCTCCTATTACTACTCTACACACAATAGGAAATTCATGAGGCCACTGTTTTGGGGAAATTTTTAAAAATCAACATAGATGGAGGTTGAGGGCAGTTGTAATATTTACATTCACGACCAACTCATTTCCTTATTGGTCAGTGTGAAACTGTATCCCTATGCATTGCCTTGGTCTTGATAGTCATGAAAGTATTCACTATACTGTTTACAATTTCACTGTTAAAATGAATAAATTGCAATGAAACTATTTGTCTTTTGATATTCTTCAATATTACCGACTTAGTAGTACTTATAAAATACTTACAGTAACTGTTGCTTGAGGGGTAGCTTGTCTAAAACTAACCAATTTAGCTAATCAAGGGCTGATCATTTGGAGAACGTTCTGTTCACATTTGGCCAGCTGTAGGTCCAGTCTTGAGACAAATTCTCTTGTCTTTTGTCCAATTTATGGGGCAAAAATCAGGGCTGTGTAACATTCAACCAATCGCAATCATATAAAATAGTGCCCAACCAGGGTGTTTCCCGAAAGCATCACAGAACTACAACCATAACTCCATGACAGAAGTCATAGTCCAGTCATTCTAGAACTTGCTTAGTTGCCATAGTGATTGTTTAGCAACACTTTCAGGAAACTCACGTTAGGAACATGACTTCTGCCTTTATCTGCAAAAACGCATGCATGGATTCTAGAAAGTAGCTCACACATTAAGAGAGAGATTCATTTATTTGATTGGCTCCACACGCTCTTACACCAATCGAATGTGTGAGGGTTGGCAGCTCTGACATTGACCGTAATTATCCACTGCACACCTGTGGTGCAAATACGGCGCAAGTCAAAAAGGTTTCTAACAAAAAGTTTATTGTGGGACAGGAGGAAGGAAAACAAAATGCAGAGAGAGTAGGGTCTTGATTCAGATGTATTTTCGTCTTGGTTCACTTAGAGAGACACCTCCCTTTTTCAAAGCCGTCCAAAATGTCATAACCTGAAGGCCAAAAATAATGAAAGCTTTCAGAATTCCTATTCAACTTTTTCATACAAAACATGTTAGAGTTGTTGTAGTTGCTTAGTTAGTTGCTTAGTAGTTGCTTGTGTTGTGAGTTTTTGTATTTGTGTTGTCGGCTTTGTATTCGTGTTGTGTTGTGGGTTTTTGCAATCGTGTTGTGTTGTGGGGTTTTGTATTTGTGTTGTGGGGATTTGCATTTGTGTTGTCGGCTTTTGTATTTGTGTTGTGTTGTGACACTCCCCGGCCACCGTAGCTTACAGATGTTGACGATAACATTACTTCCAGTGTAATGACAATTAGAAAGTGAGACTATTGTGTGTGTGTGTGTAATATCACTCTTCCCTTTCAGTTAATTCATTTGGTACAACACAGATATGGGATATTACATCCTTGTCTGGCTAAAGACACCTCTATTCATGTCTAGAAGGTACATGACTTGGTGAAATTTAAGGTCAGTCCTGCCTAGATAATCCAGCTCACCGCACCGTCTCCTCAAAACAGAAATGTTTCAAGTTTCTCCGGATATTGATTCTTATGCTGTCAATAGTAGTAGTATACAGATTAGGGCATTGCTGCAATGGGTTCTAGCACACTACATGGCCACATCTCCACAGGACAGAAGCTGAGGTAAATAGCTTGTCTCAAGGCACTCTCTCCATGGAAACGGCACCATTTGCTCTGTCAAAGAGTTTTGCTTCTCAAAGTCATGATGATGGATGCCCCCCCTGTGCAAATCTGTTCAGCTCAAAGCAGGGCATAGTCTTAACCAGTGTTTCTCAACAGGGGTGCCGCAGAAATGTGGCTGACACTTAGGCTAATAAAATTAAATCGAAATAAATTAATTAATAATTTTGGAATCTTTCTTGTAGCTTTATCACGTTCGGATTAATCTTCACCAGGGGTCGGTAACGCGTTACAAGTAACGCACGAGTAAAAAAAGTTTTTTTTTTTGAGGAACGGCAACTTTCCATAGGCCTGTTCCTTTTCCAAAACTGGACTTCTACTCTTACTCTTTACGCTACATTTTCAATTGCCTTTCATTAGGAGTACAAGTTTAGTTATTTAGTTTTCTTATCTTCTACTGTCTATATTGTACAGTGGAGTTTTGTTATATGTATATACTTATATTTAGTCTTTCTGCTGTAAGTGCATGTTGTGTGTTATGTCTGTATGCTACTGAGACCTTGAATTTCCCCTTGGGGATCAATAAAGTATCTATCTAAGTTTATTATCAGAGGAAAAAGTATATCGAGGGAGAAAAGTGCACCCCTCCCTCTGTGCACAATGGCGTGGGAGAAAAGACAGGGCTTCAGAATGCATGGTTACGTTGATTATAAAAGTAATGACTGGCCTGACCATGTTGTAGCCTAGGCCTACTACACGGAAGTAGAAGCTGTGGACCAGGAGCTACGTGTGTGTGTCATCCATTCCTGCGAGAATAGAGCGGTTGTATGCATCCTCCCAGGCCCAAGTCTCTCAACTGAGAGTAAGTCACACTCCTGTGTGTGTGCGTGTGTGCATGAGTTGTAGTATGCTACATGCGTTATGCATTTGTGGGTCGTCAGAGACAGCGTGTGTAATCTACATAAAAAATAAATTTAAAAAAGTTTGGGGTGCCTTGAGATTTTTCATTTATGTAAAGGGTGCTGCAACTGAAAACAAGGTTGAGAAACACTGGTCTAAACAGCAGCTCCCCCTCTGGATTGTGGAGGCCAATCCTGACTTATACCAGCAAGGACCTGTCTTTGCCTGAGGGTGTGTGCACTCTGTCCAGCAGGGGGATAGCATCATGCTCAGGAGTATGTCAGAGGAATCACCTCTATTCATGATGTGGATGCAGTATGCTCAGAGTTGTTGTTCTCCCACATGCCCTTGTACAACTTGACCATTTGGATGTTACGGTCACATCAGTGGCTTCCCCCATCCGTTCTACTGGATTGATACGGTGTTAATGTTCTGTTCAAGCTTAACTGCGTGGGCCACAATTATAGGTCCCCATACGATATGGATTGTACCAAGTGACTTGACTGGAAGGAAGCTTTTTACATATGAAGGAGCAGTGAGGTAACATTACACACACTTACCGATTCGCAGCGGAACCTCCAGGAAAGCTCACGGAAAACCATACGCGTGATACCTGCCTCCCGACACCTCTGGGCAAGCACCTCACCCACCGCCTGGCAAGCTGCCACAGACCGCGTGGAGCTCAGTTCTCGTTTAATCGCCCATTCCCGAGTGGAGCAACTGATGACAGGCTCTGTGGAATCTTTAGAGTACACCTCCGCTGTGATGTGATGCTGTGTTCGAGAAAAGTGGAGTCTGGGGACAGGCCAAACGAGTTCAATATGAGACTGACAGTTAAAATGCTTCAAGACAATACAATAATGGTGTAAGTCAGAGGGATAACATATACTTTCAAAACAAAATTTAGGTATGTGGTCATAACTATTGTAAAATAAAAATTCCTCATACACACATCTAATGCAACCATTTTGCAAAATCAGCCCTTCAAGCATACCCTGGGAATTGCATAATCAACATTAGTCTAAAAGGACCATTATTATATTATTGACATTATAACGTTTTGTTGAGAAAAATAAACAACTACTGAAATGTTACACTTTTCATCCATTTTTACTACAGTCAGTGCACCAGAACCATCTGAATGAAATTGTTAACACGAACACTAACTGGAGTCTGGACACGTCACAAATTAACTAAATGCATGCACTGCGAATGGTTACTTACCTGTGGTAATACTCTCTGGAGGGGTAAACTGTTGCCCAGCCTCTGTCCTTCATCTCTATTGCCATCTGTTCAAGATTCCGGGGGTTTCTGTTGACGAATGCCTTGTTGACGGCCTCATTGTCATCCACTTCAGGCTCGCTTTTGACAGCTACCTGACTCGAGCTACGAGCTACAGAGCAGAACATGATTGTTAAATCCAACTATTTTTGACAGCTAGCTATTCAGCTAAAGTTAGCTATGTAGGTTTATCAACAGTAGCAGTCTCCCGAATTTCAGTCACAACAAAGGCATGGCTACAAAGAAGATGAACTGATGAAGATGATTGAATATTACAATCCTTACCCGAATAATGCTGAATGTGCCTTTGGAGAGCTATAGACAGTCCCATGTGTTTACATGATTGAATCTGTCCAAAAAGTCTGAGACTTCTGCTAAGTTCCCAAATTATAGACATCTTTGTTTACACAATTTAAACGTGTGAAAAGGTTAACGTTAAACAGGTCAGTGGCTTTGCTATTTCTGTGTTTTTACCGGTATTCCATGCCCAAATGTACCATCACATCATTGCCCTTGCTTGTGATTTGTTTGAACTGGAAGTGTTTTCATTTCCGGATCACCATACTTTTCATTTCCGGACCATTATCTTTTACTTCGACCACAGCGCCGTCTGCATGTCTATGGCCGTCTGTCGATAAGGTTCCATACAAAAGTTAATACATTTTTACATGTTTTAATTATATAGTTTGAGATGATAGTTGGTTAGTTTTATTTAAATTATATCCAAATGTACCCATTAGCAACTTATCCCCATAATGCAACCATTAAAATATAAAGGTTTGTGTAAAACATAGCCTCAGTGAACAGCCCTGCTTTTCTGGTTTATGCATCGCCCCTCATGGTTATTTCTGAAAGCACGGACGCGATCATATAGTACCAATGACTGTACATAGATGCATATACACAAATACAGTCAACCTGTAGCTCAAAAGGATTCTGGCAGCGGTGGGATTCGAACCCACGCCCCCGAAGAGACTGGAGCCTTAATCCAGCGCCTTAGACCGCTCGGCCACGCTACCTCTGGGATTCCATACTCTACCGTAAACAACTTTTCATATTTGCCTGATACCTATGGTCCATTCTTCTCATTGAAGAAACAGACACACAAACGACCAAAATTAGGTAAAACGGTTCATTTTATTCAAACATGAATCCACAAACAGCACACGTAAAAATGACACAATGAAAAAGACGTACACAGCCATCCCCACACTTCAACACACAACAGAAATTCTGAACACAAGACAAGAGACATGTTGTACAAGGTTTTGGATTTTTAAAAAAATATTTACACTGCAGTGTAATACTACAATTTGATATTTACTTTAACCACAATATAATAAAAACAGAATAACTAAAGACCTTAATGAAGGAGTTAAGAGCAAACAACCTCAAAAAGATGCCTCCACCAGCATAATAATCTGGCAAAGACAAACCACCATATACTTCTTGAGGCCAAGAAAGAACCCTGGACAGCTCTCAGCAGCTGAATCTGGGAAGTATTTATCCACTTATATTCAGAGGCTAGAATCCCAGTAATATAATACAGCACAGACCAGGGTATTTAAATGAGAAAATATAAAACAGTCTCCCAAAAAACAATTCAGACACCCTCCACCCGAGGGTTGCAAACAGGTGGTAGGACCCGTCGGGAGTTTGCCCGCACCCATGGGTGACCTATTACACTCTTCAGGGGCAGACGCATCATGGGGCTGTGGCGAAGGAGCTTTGAGATCAGGTCCCGAGCCCCATCAGACACAACCTTGGGAAACTGCAGATCAACCTGAAATGCCAAGTAAGGTGATTTACTGAAGATCATACAAACGCATTTATTATATTTTTTGGTTCATGTAAATAAAGGACGCAGTTAAAATAACCAAAACAAAAAAAAAAAAAAAAAATTTGCATATATTCATTCAGTTATTCCTGCACACCCTCACCAATACGCTTTTCTTGTTCTTAATGATTCAAAATAAAAACATGTTTACATCATTTGTTTTTAGCTGTAGATAAAATACTAATGAGACAAGAACTTGTGAAAGTTATAATTTTCACAGGGTTTGTGTTTCCTTTTCTGTCCTTGGGTTGAAGCCACGTCAGCTGCTGGTCAGATGGCAGAGTGAGGTGGATACGGAAAATGGTCAGAAACTGACAAATTACCAGGAGACTACAGAGAAACGACCTCAAGAGTAAAGGTCCATGAAGATAATATTTTATAGGGCTATGATGGGAATATACCCCACACCCCTATAACAAGTCTTAATTTAACCCCTGCATACAGCTTGCATGGTCGAAGTCTGTTGGAATGGCAAAGTTAGCGGACACTAGCCTATTGTTGTGCCTCACTCATATGGTTTGTGGCCATTTTTTATATAGTGTGCACATAATATTGTAAACCTGAACTACAAACCTTTGTGATCCTTTTGTAGGTTTCCGAGTGGCTAGCAGACTCAAATGGAGGGTTTCCCACAAGGCACTCGTAACACAGAACCCCAATACACCACAAGTCCACCTTCTCATCGTGGGAGTGGCCCTCCACCATCTCAGGGGGCAAGTAGTCCAGGGTTCCGCACATAGTCCGACGTCTAAAATTCAGAGGAAGCAGTCAAGCCACATCTAAGGGTAACCTTTTGTTTCAAAAGGCAAATGTTTAATTTACTCATTGAACAGGTCCATTTATTCTCTGCTTGCCAGGGCAAGTTTTAAAAGTACAGTCCTCAAATTTTAGGGAAAATCTGTTGATATTGGAGCTCAAAGCTATTCAGCTATCACTGAAGTAATGTGTGGACTGACTTTAAGTGGCTCAGTCCAGGACGCTCAAGTGCACAGACTGGATGGATGGATAGCTACAGGAATGTGAGAATTTTGCTGGATTTGCTGAAGACAGTGCCTCAATCAATATGTACACTATATGGAGATAAACATGGTGAATAATCCAAAACCAATGCAATTCTCATGATGGCGAGGCTTCAAAGAGAAACGGGCTAAAGAAACACATGACTCAAATGTAACCCCCACCCTCTTGGATATCTGCTAAAAAATAAAGAGACACAAGATCAACAAATGTCTTACCGCAAAGAGGGAGCATGGACAGACCAGCCAAAGTCAGCAATCTTCAGCTCTCCCCTGAAACCCAGCAGTAGGTTCTCTGGTTTGATGTCGCGGTGAATCACCTTCTTCTCATGGCAGTACTGCAAGGCATCTGCCAGCTCCTCCATGTACTGTGTAAGATGTACAAGATGTGACATGTCAACACACCTGCCCCCCATTTTCATTTTTCAGGGAGTAAAAAATTAGTTTCACAGAAGAAACACTGCACACTAATAGCTGACAGCAAAATGCAACTTTCTTTGATGCACAAGAAACATAACAGTTCCTCTTCTGAAGTCATATAGTTTGCTACTGATTATCGATAACTATTCATTAATAATCAGTTACAAAAAGTTGAAAATGCCAAGAACGTGAAGTACAAATCCAAAGAGCCAAGAGGTCAGGTTAATACCCTATCCATACAAAAGAGCCAAGTGTCTCACCGTGGCTGTGCGCTGGTCATCGAACCGTCCACAGCGCTGCAGTTCCTTATACATTTCACCCCTGGGCGCGTACTCCAGCACCAGGAACACTCGAGTAGCATCGTGGAAGTAGTTGTAGAAACGGAGAATATTGGGATGCCTTCAAAAGAAACACGTTTCTCTTATGGTAACCATATGTACAATCTAAAGAAACCAAGTTCCATATATGTAATTTAATACTGACATAATAATAACAACCCCAATAGCTTTCTCTTGAAAGAATTAATTTTGACCCTAAAATGAAACAATGAATGAATAAACTCATCCAATGGGATTGTTGAATATATTTGTTGGAGGGGAAAAAAATGCAGCCAGAAAATGACTTGGAAAGTTATGATTGAACTCACTTGTACTGTATGTAGTCATGGAATATTGACCCAAAAGCTTTAAACATACACTAGTGTTATCTCAATATCAAAATGATGACTGAATCAATTCCACGCCCGGGTCTCTTACTCAGAATAGGCTTAGACTACAGAACGTTTAAAAAAAAAAATTAATAAATAAATAAATAAATAAATAAAAAAAAAAAACACCTGATAAAAGTTCAATTAATTAATTAAGTATTAATAACATGGGGCAGCATTGCATGTTTTATTTCAGGGTGCTGCGATACGGTTCTGGTATGAATGCAGCATACGACACCAACATACACACATACCTGAGGTGCGACTGGATCTCAATCTCTCTCCTCAATTGATGTTCTACTCCCTCCTTTTCCATCTGAGACTTGAAAAGCACTTTCAGAGCCACAATGACCTTCAGCTTTTTCTCACGTGCCAAATATACATTGCCAAACTTCCCTTTGCCAAGTGGACGACCAATATCAAAATCTTTTATGGTTGTCCTCCTGAATAGAAGAATTAGAATCAGCTTTATGGGCCAGGTTTGCGTAAAAACAAACAAGGAATTTGACTCCAGTTAATCTTTGCTCTCAAAGTACAACTCACTTAACATGTAAAAACATCTGAAAGGGTCAAGTAAGCACGTTTGATAAATGCAGACTTTGTAGAGACAATAGGCATTAGATGACTAACATTCTATGATTTAGCCCAACCTGTGTCTAGTACTACTGAAATATTAGTTTTGTTTACAGTGCGTTTTCCCCAGTATGATCATGCATCATTAAAAGGGGACCCCAAAAAAAAAAAAAAAAAAAAAAGTTGTCAAATACATAGAAAGCATACTTTTGAGAGGAGGCGCTAGCTTGCACTCTTCCTGGACCTAGTTGAAAGAATAAATAATGAATGAATGCATCCATTATACATGCAAGCAAAAACACTACATCAGTACTGTATATTAATCCAATCTAAAATATAGGGGAGAACATTACCTGTGATGACATTCTTATTTGAGCTGTCTGAAGCATGACTAATCTCCACACGCTGAGGTCCTGCAGCCTACAAATGTAAAGTGCATGGAAAATAACTGAATTCAATGGCGACAGCAGTACTATGTGTAAAGTCAGCACAGTCTTATGTTCCATCTACATTTGCACATTTCAAATTCAACGCAAGTAATACACCAAAGAAAACTTACAAGCGCTGCTGGAACGCGATTCTCCTTGTTCTACGACAAAGACATAAGTTAATGTTACACAAACTGAACTTACGTTGACTACAACACAAGGATACATCTAGAGAAGTGTCAACTGATTAGATTTTTACAACAAATAACCAAAACAATGGACTTGTATTCGTAACCATAACTTATGGGGGGCCGGGAAACAGTCATTTTCCCGCAACGTCACATACATTAGGTATAGTATAGTATTTTTTGTTAGTTTAGTAGGTTTGTTAGCTGCTAGCTGGAAAGGCTAACGATCTTATAATTCCAACAATCTGTGTCAACGTTATAGTGCTAGAACATTTCAGAATCGATCACACCTTGCTAAATATTTTCAATGAAATCTAGCAGGGTGTTCATGTTTGCTTAGTATTTGCTGTAACGTTAAGCTGGGTCTCTAGAACTAAATAAGCTAGAACTAGCTTGCTAAATTATACTAGCTAACATAAGTCTGTTTGTTTCCTTAACACCGTTTTATTTTCTTGAGAAGGCTAGATACATGAATTTTAACTTACCTGCATAATTTGAATTCCACAAAATGATACCGCACTATAATGTTAACTCTCAGAACGTAACGAGGATTTAAAACATGCAATTTCTGCAATCCCACAGTTCCTCAACAAAACAGTGCTCACAGTGCACCGCCGAGGATTTCTTCTTTTTTTTTTGCCAGTTGGCAAACAACCTTTGGTTGACCGCCGAGGATTTCAAATGCAACCGTTGTTAAATCCGATTGGCTCCTTTTTCTTCTTCTTCACATTTTTAATGGCGGGTTACGCCCATAGACAGCGCGCATACCGCCACCTACTGGTACAGAAAAGAAACCTTCTGTGCTCTTACTATGATAAGTATCAATCTGCAGAAATCAACCAGGCTTTCAACACTTGACTTCTTCCCCGAAATATATTTACGATACGATACGATTACGATATATATATACGATATTGCTTTTGTGCTGTTCAGTGACAACAAAATACAACACTTGATCATGAAGAATGAAAAAATGTTTTTTATACAAAAGTGTTTATTTAAACATTAAAGGGACAAAGAAAAGAATACAAAACAAATCACACAGAGCATACAATAAATTGTAAACATATGCTAAACAACTGGGGGGTATTCCAAGTATGTGGTTTAGTGACAAACCTGGGGAAGTTAACTCAGAGTAAGTGGTAAATCTCCTAATAGAAGAACCTGTATGGCTTCATTCTCCTAACAAAACAATGACATAGGGCTCTTGTTGTAGGAGGTTTACCACTTACTCTGAGTTAACTTACCCAGGTTTGTCACTAAAGCACGTACTTGGAATACCCCCCTGATTGTACTGTCAATCACTGTCATGATGTGGTTGTCATTTTTTAAAGAAACAGCTGTTGTATTAATAACTCAGAGGGGCTTCTTTTTTAACCCAAAGACAGCAAAGAAGAGAACAAGCTCCACCAGGGCTGGAAACACACTGGGAAAGACACAAACATACACGTATAGGATTAGAACAATTTGTGTACGAGTTGTTTACATTAATGTGCCAATGTGTATATGATGTGCATCTTGCATTATACTTTATATCTGGATGTCTGACCAGTACAATTCTTGTTCATTGCAGTTTCAATTCTTAAAGGGGACAGATTTTCCCTTGTTTTTCCTGTTCATTACTTGGATGTGAATCTGACTGCAATGAGACAACAGAATAAACTACTTCAAGAGTCCCACTTTCAGATGTAAAACCCCTGACACTTAGGAAGACATATCCAGCTATCATATCTGTTGACACCAGACCAAATTTGACTGAATTTGAATTTGACATGATGGTTAACTACAAGTAAAGTATCAGAGTGCTTGTGTCTTGTGGCTTGTGTCTCCAGTAACATCACTATCTATGGCACAAACCTGCAAAAGGCAAAAATGAACCAGTAGGTCCAGCACTGCCACTTCTGGAACACAAAGAAGGACAGACAGATAGACGCGCTGCAGTGGGCTGCCAGGGCTGGTCTGATCGTCAGGGAAACCGTATGGTAAACATGCCATGGGTCATGCCATGGACTTTTGAGCCCCCTTGTTGCATATAAGATTATGTTCTGCTTTCTTGCTTTAGTTTTCACCACACCATTTTGACCAGTTCACTGAGTAATCCTCAGAGTATAGCCAACTTTATGAACAACTAAAGAGAAAGTGTTAGAGTGTGTGACGGAGTGCCGTTACTACGGTTGAGTATGTGCTCTGACTGCCATACCAACGAGCCTGGCCCTTTGGCATTGCGGTCAAACTGCACGTTTAGTACACCCGAGACCCGGCCACTGGCACGAAGGGCTGTGTGATGGTTGAGTATGCGCTCTGACTGCCATCCCAATGAACGGTCGTTTAGGTTTGAGGCCAAGTGGGGTGACTGCTCTCTCCCTTTGCTGCAGTGTGCTATAGTCAATTAGCCTGGTTTACACCAGACCGTCACTCAAATCTCAATCACATTTGAGAGTGGGTCTGGACAGGTTTCATTGACTTACGACTTAACCGTTACCAGCAGTGAAATTAAACTTAAACTGGTGCATCAATGAAGTGCAGCAAGCACATCTTTCTTGTAAACGGAGGTTTTAAATGCCATTGTTCACTCAATTCCAAAGAAAATACACGTCCAAACTGTTTTTGTCTTATCAAGCGCACTCATTGGTTGTGTTGAATGCACTGCTCTGTCATCACAGTTATGACTACCTTTGCCTTACTGACCTGCAGAAGGCAAAGATCCACCAATAGATGTCACAGGTCCACTGCTCAAAGAGAAAAAAGAGAAGGGCAACTGAAGCGCTTGCATGGCAGCCAATAGCTAATATTTGGAGCACAAGACATAGGAGTCAGGGAACTTTAACAGAAAGGTTGAGTCTTCAAAGCCTATTCAACTTCATCAGTAACATTATTTTGTAAATCAGCTGTATACAATTTACTAATTTAATTGATGAATGTGAAGGAGTTGGGTAGCTGTTGGAATTGACCTTGCAATGCATCTCTAAAGGACTCGGATCATCATTGTAATGTTTGACCGGATGTTTTAGTTTTTCATATGGGAATAAATCTCAGCTTATTAACACACTCAAATGTGACAAAGCATCTGCTTGTATGTGGTAGTACAATTACTTGATAGATTTGTGCTTCAGGAAATCCACTCAAGGCTTACATAATATTTGATTAATAAAGGCAGTACCACTGGACATAAAAAGGATACAAAGGAGCGCTTGGCTGCTGTTAAACATAGATACTCCTGAGAAAAACCCAGACAGTTCTATGAAAAACAGGCCAAGAGTGACAGACAGTCCTATCACCAACCTGTTAGGAGTGAAAAGATAAAAATCATGTTTTGAATGCAATTCAAACTGATGGCAAGACAAACTTCACGTCACTAAAGAGGAAGACCCACATAGGGCCAGTTTACATGTTTTTAGAATGCATCTTGGGTGATACGATCACAAGTGGTCAGCCGAGACACATCACTGTTTACACATGTATTCAAGGAGCACAGACAGAGATGTTGCAGACCACTGGTGTTTAGATTCCGCCAACATCATAGTCATTAGAACTCCTGTTGTCAAGGATGCAATAATGCAATGCAATCAGAATGCATAAGCGTTTACACTACAAAAGATATGTAGTCAAATGCATCTCAGACCACCTCAACAAGTGGTTTAAGTGATCTTGATGATTGTATACACTTGTATTTCGAACAGACCACTTGAGATCGGATCTTTTCGGGATGCATTTTAAAAACAAATGTAAACGTGGTCATAGGCTACATTTACACCGTCAGTTAAATGTGACCCAATTCCAATATTTTTGGTCATAGGTGGCATGATTCCGATGCACAGCATGAATGTGTAAACAGTAAAAAAGCACATGGATACTGATATTTTCAGATCGGTTTCAGGCCTCATTCATTTGTGGAAATAAATCAGATATGAATCGGTTATGTGCCAATGCGACTGTCATCTACACAGATCAGATATTCCCGTCATTTTCAACTTGCACATCATTGAAAGTATCCAACATATATTACCTTTTCGCATTTGCATTAGCCTACACGTAACATTGTTTTCACATGCTCAACTGGCAGAACAGTGAAATTAAAATTAAAATACAAATGGAAAATCTGCAATGAGCACTCTCCAATTTCTTTTTCGCCTTTAAATAGAATCAGTAGCCTATTTGGCAGACTTCTCAATATATTCCCCTATTGTGCGCATGCAGGTTATCGCAAATGTTAAGCAAATTAGTGAACCACATAAACACAGATAGGCTGATAAGGGCCACTTTCAAACGTAGATGCAAACAGGCAGTCAAAAAAAAACAAAAAAAAAAAAACATATATATAGGCAAAAAAATATAGGCAAAAAAATCTGAACTGTGCATGCAAGGACTGCCAGTGTAAATGTATCCATACACAATTCAAGTCAAAACAAGCAAAGAAAACCATAATTTTGGTCTACTCTGCTCCCACCTACTTAAATGCTCTCTTTAAGGCTTGGTGTAAGGCATGTTAAGCACGCCATATACTCAACGGAGTGGTCACTGTGTGCGCAAGATGTGACGTCACCAGAGAAGAAATTTCACATGTTTTGGAGCAAGTGAGTTAATTAGCCTATTAGGTTTATTTAGGATGTGGACTATACAGAGTTCCAACATGTCGCGCTGCTATTGTTTGATGTTATCCTCTGTTACTTTATGAATGAACTTTAGCAAAAATGTGGTGCCTGATGCCACTAGGTAATAAAAAAAGAGTGGTGCATAACATCCCGATGCGCTGCTGAAATTCGGCAGTGGGTCATTTTGACATCACACTGGCGTGCACTGACCACTACGTTCAGTATACTTGACCCTTTCCCCTCGGACGCTGCGGTTCTCCAAGGAACGTCATCAGGCACTGCCGCCCCTACAAACACTGCAATCCAGACTATTTTCAGTTGTAGTCAGCCGATGGTGGAACGACCTGCCAAGTACCACCAAAAAGATCTCTTCCGCTGGTAGCTCCTGTCCTAATACTTATACAATATAACACAACTTATACAATATAACACACCTAACACACATTTACCATGCACTTCCCTCTCTTACCTCCTTCTTCTTCTACACTTTGACTGGTACTTATACCGTCTGCACTCTCATCCTCTAGTAATAGGCTAGTATTGATTGCAGTATTGATTAATTAATGCCTACCTACCTAAGGTCTCCTCTGCACACACAGCTTGAATGTTATTCCTCGTTTTGGATAAATGCGTCTGCTAGATGAATAAATTAAATAATGTGTTCTACATACTAAATTGCAGCTTGCTGGGGTTATTATGGAGTAAATTGAAACAAATGTCAGTTGTAAGATCACTCACCTAGTGTCCTCCTGATCGTATTCCTCTTTTGTAAACTGCAAGGGCAAAGAAGCCCTAACATTGTTTTCCTGTGAGAAAATCAGGTCGTGATGAGTTATTATAACAAGACATGTCTGGACTGGTACACTCATGTATGAAGTGACAAACAATTAAATGACCAGCACACAATAGTCACTGTTTGCAAAAATGAGTTGGGTATCTTCGGATTCGAAGTTTTATTCAAGTCAGTGTGTCAATCAGGAATCGAATTATTTCAGTGTGGTTTGAGGATTTGTGCCTACCCTTGACCAAAATATGGTGATGACAATGACGAGGTGGGCTATGAGTGTGAGGAAACGCGCGGGGACAAGGCTGCTGATCACCGACATAGTGATGGCTCCAAGGCGGGTCTGTCAGTCACACCAAAGGCATTGGAGCATCCTCCCCTGCAACTGCAGATTATACGAACAATTTCATAAATGATATTTGGACTTGCATGCATCTAGAAGCTATTAATCTCTTGCTAAACGTTTGAAGCAACAGGTGGCTGCTGCTGACTGTCGCATGTAGTTTACAAGAACATCCTGTTAGCTTCAATGATTGTGATATTAGGCCTACTTAAGATATCATAATTTATCTAGCGTTAAAGCCTAACATTAGGCTACGTGACTGAGATATAAGCAGGAAATAAAAGGGGTAAAACTTAAATCCAATGCAAACGACAAAATATTAACTTCATGACGTCGCCAGTCAAGCTAGCAAACGCTAACTTGTATTGTTTATAACTATCGCTAGTAACGTTATAGATAACAGTTACGCTGACGCTTATTTAGGAAGAGAACATTACATTGTATATATACCTGGTGTCTTAATAATGGCTCCAAAAAACGTTACCAACAACAGCGCGGGTTTATGTAGAAATCTCATAGACGCTAGCTAACGTTGCATAAACAAAACCCCTACGCTACGCGACGACGCGTTGCTAAGACCAACAGCAGGAGCCAGCAAAATCTGTCTTCAAACTAAAAGTCTTCTCCCTCTCAACGCCCTCTAGTTTGGGAAAAGGCATGTTGGCTGCAGACAGTATTTAGGCATATTGTATCGTGTGGTAGATAGAAATAGACTACAATAGCACAATGGAATGCACGTTTATTCGTGAATTTGATCAATGGGATTTAATAATCAGTACTGGGGTTTATTGGGAGAGCGGTGTGAGGTTAGAATGGGGATGAAGCAGTTGATGGGCAGTTTTTTTTTTTTTTAACTCATCCCAAATGCAGTAGGCCTACACTGTCGGCTGCAGTTCTCGGCCACCTTCGAAACCAAGAACTGGTGTTCATCCTAAATGTGGATTGGAAATGGATCACGTTAGAACATGTTTCTGTTTGCAGCCAGGAAATCGGGCTGCTGTAGTGTTCTCCGGCTGATGCTATTTTTGGACTGTGCTTACCAGCAAAAGTGACGATGGCTGCAGATTTTGTTGTTTTTCCTTCACCAGTCTGCAGTACTTTAAGACTGCTTTGGTTATGTTATTCTTCTAAGAGATATAAAGTAAATTTGCCTAAATAATTACATTCAGTAGACTGCTTAACCAAAATATGTGAATGAATTGCATTAAATGTTATTAATCTCTGGTAATGCCTAACAACAACAAATAGGAGATAAATGTTGCCCAACTTTTGAGCCATAAAATATGACCTTTGCATAATGTTCTTACCTGAAAAGTACCACCGAAGGGAATTTGTTTAGAGCTGTTGGTGTTTATGTCTGACCTGGTTTTTGTTACAGACAGGCCTATCTTAGGCTCTCTTGGATAAAGCTCCTGAAGTATCTTCCAGGTGAAGTGGAAAATATACTGTTGAGAGATAATCAGGTAAGTGAAGGTGTTTTCATACATCCTAATGTTCTCTGATTTAACAAATAAACTAATCTCATCTGTCTAATCGTCTGATCAGCATAACCTCTTTCACAGATGCCTAACCTTGAGATAGTCATATTTCGTGAGGGTTTTGAGGTGCTGTCCATGAATCTCCAGAAAGTATTCGGAGGGACAGGGGGCTGTCAGTTGGGCCAGGTCCATTTGGCCCCGTCCAAGATCACAGACATCCCAGAACCATCTCTTCCATGTCAGAAAGATGTTGAGGGGAGTCCATGATGGCTTTACATCTCCTCTTCTCCTCCTTGTGGAGTGACTTCTTGGTGGTAATGGCTTTCTTCTGGGGAATGGATGTTTTCAGCCTTGTTTGCAACTTCACAGCATTTCCCTGATCACATTCTTGCTTCGGGGTACCTTAGGGTGGCTGGATTCAAATTAATCAGTAGGTAGGTCATCCTGAGGCTGCTGGCTAAACCTCACAAGAGATTTTTCACCAGTGTGATCCTTTGTTGTCACGGGTAGATCAGCCTAATGGTGGAAAGTATGATGGAAGAACTAAAGGATTGTTCGAGGTGTACTCTAGTACTAAGCTACTGCAATTAGACATGGAACATTGATGAGGAAAGTTAGCACTCACCAGTGTCTCGAGGATAGTATCTGGCACAAACTGAGTGGCCTCTTCATTCTGAGTGTTCCGTTCGTCCTCACTTGTGGACTCAGTGGGCTCAGACACTTCTTTTATGTCACAGGAGTCATTGCCACTCTCCATTTCACGCTCAAGACAGATCTCACTGTGCTCCACATTCAGCTTCAAGTCTTCCTCTGGCAGTTGGTGTGTTGCCTGCTCAGGCAATAAACTCAAAGTGTCCACACACCCCAGTGTATCCTTGCCATCTTTCATATCAGTGGCAGTGCGGTCTTTCAGAAGCTGAGGAGGAATAGATTAAATTATTGTGAGCTAATAGAGTGTTGTTTTTCTGAGAGGGCTATGAGGACCAAAACATGTGTGAACTTACTGGTGTGGCCAAGGTGCAAGAAAGTGTTACATCAGTCGAAAGCTCTATGGCCTTTGGCTCCTTTACTTCCTCTTTAGTATCTTTCCCAGTGTGTTCCAGGAGTTCAGAAACCTCCTCTGTGGTGTTCTCAGAGTCCTGCTTATCATGAACCTGATGCTCCTCACTAAGGAGCATCACTTTACACGAAACCGCCGGGTGAATTTTCTCTCACCGCTTTCACACCTTTAACGACACCGGCAAGAAAAAACCTTGCGTGTACACACAGAGGTGTAACCGGCTAAATGTGCTGTAGTGCATATGCCAGACCAGTCGATGGCGCCGCTGTGCAGAAGTTTCACGATAATTTTGCGTGAATCGCGTTTGCATTGTTGAAACAGTTTGTAACTGTACGTACACACCGCCACCGGCTTTCAAAGAAGCTCTGGTCGCTCTGTCAAGGACGCTTGTCAAAAAAGTCCAGGGAAGCTTTGGCCGCTCTGACGTGACAGCATCTTACGTTCCATCGTGTTCTATCTTAATACTTCCGTCTATTCGATTGGTTGCTGGTCGTTGGACGCTGAACCGCATCATAGCTCATTACCATAAAGTTGACTGACTTTCAACTTTCTGCTTGATGCTCAAGTCGCTCAAGACGCAAGATGCATTCATCCTGGGCACGCGGATAGAAATGGCCCTGTGTCATTATTTTGTACAGCACCATAGCACCCCCCACCAAAAGACAAGTGTACTATCAAAATCAAGATTCAGGGAGATACACGGAACTTTCACAAGAAACATCAGTTACTAGAGGTGTATTTGAAGAACTATCCGTTGTGGGCAAAACCTGTTGGGCCTCCAGTTTTTCATCCTTAAGAAGTTCTGAAACCTCCTCAGTGTTCACAGTGTTCTGATGAGACTGATGCTTCTCACTGACCTCCTGATCAGAGCTTGTCTCTGCAGCCATACAATGGCCTTCCTCCTGCTGAGATGGTGCCAAATAGGACTAAGTGTCAAGGATCAAAACATTCAAGGATTCAGGGATACACACAGAACTTTGACAAGAAACACCACATACTGGATTTGTGATGGAAGAATGCACAGCCGTGAACAAAACCTGTTGGGCCTCCAGTTTCTTATGCTTAAGAATCTCAGGAACCTCCTCAGTGGTATTATTGGCGGCTTCTTTAGTGGCCTTCCTCCTGCTGAGATGGTGCTGATGTCTGAGATGGTGACTCAGTGTTCCCAACTTCTCCTTTGGGGTCCATCACAAGAATTTCATGGATGCATTCATCCTGGGCCTGCAGATAGAAATGGCTCAGTGCCATTATTGTGTATAACACTATAGCACCCTGTAGGAAAAGACGTGGGTGCTATCAAATTGCCCAAAGATTCAGGGAAATACACAGAACTTTGACAGGAAACACCACTTACTAGAGGTGTATTAGAAGAAGAGTCCATTGTGGACAAAAGCTGTTGTGCCTCCAGTGTCCCATCCTTAAGAAGCTTTGAAAACTCTTCAGTGGCTTTCTCAGTGTCCTTATTATGAAAGTCAGGAGGCTTCTGGTGATCCCTGTCTCTTCCAGGGACATTCCCAGATACAGTGGGGGTTATCAATGTAGAACCCCCCTTGCTGTGCTTACTGACACCAATGGCACACTTCTCAGGGTGTACAATTCTCATCCACTGAGTGTATCTTTTCTCATCTGTTTTCTTCAGTTCAGATTGGGTAATTTTCCCAAATTTATGATTTTCTGCAGTCATGGTTAAATACAGTAATTTTAATGACGCAATTAACATTTTTGTTTTTGCTTGCCAACATGTGTGTCAGAGCCTGGTGATTCTTGTGAGTTTTATTCTGTAGTCCACACTGCTTTAAGACTTCTTTAGTGATGGTGTCCTTGAAAATAGAAGTTTATTAATGCCATGACCATATTCACTATCTACTGTCACATGTAACTAAGAAAACAATAATACTGTATTCATTCTATTTACCCTGCCAATATTATATTCTTTTGAGTTTCTATGTCCTGTTTTATGATAAATCAGATTCTTTTGTTTTACCTGAAAATCTGCTCTGTTACTGAAATGTTTTCTCTTATTAATGTTTTTGTGGCTGTTAGATTTTGTCTTTGATTCATCAGTTAAGTTTGGAATCTGATCACACTGATTCACACTCGGTATCATGTTTCAATACACTTTAGGTCAATATCACACCGGAATTCTCCTTTAATGCGGAGTTATAAGTTCTAGCCGTTCAAGGGTCAATTATGAGTATAATATACATATCAGAGCATCTGGGTTATGTAGGCTAAAGGTAAAATTGCAACAAAACAGAAAAACAATTATACTGTTCTCATTTTAGACCAATATTTATTTCAGTGGGTCATCAGAATATGCCACCATTGTAACTGTGGAGAAAATGCGTAATAGCTGAGCCCAAGCAGAAAATATATAATATTCTGACTGAATGGTTTCTTATAGGCCTATGTCTATGATTCTGACAGCTGTTACAAAATATTTTGTTTCCAAGTACCTGACACATCATATTTTTGTTTTGTAACATTGTACTGCTGTATTATTTATGTAATTATTGTAGGCCTACTGTGTGTTGTTGGTATGCCTATAAATAATCCATGAAACAAATAGGAAATCAAATAAAAAGGCTACCTGACATATCAACCAAATAATTTCAGGTAACTTCCTTCATCTCCCCTTGACCAAAAAGCTGTCAAATACTGGTCAGCAGCGTGATCGAGGCAGAAAAGATAATATATTTTACAGTAAAATATGTGACCTGTGCCTAATTTTTACGCCCCGACGCCACACCGGTAGATGACAGTAGCAGGCGTTTTCTGGAACTGGTTGCTACAATAAGCCGATAGAATAAGCACAAAAGAAGTTTTCAACATGTCGTCGTTGAATGACAGATCAGTTTGGGATGAGGTGGAGGTTTGTTTTATTATACATATCATATGATGAATTAAGTCTATTTTGTGTCTTGTGAAACGTATAGTTTATTATATGCGCTGGCTTTTGGAGACATTTGGTCAGCTGTTTCCAAAATATCGATAGTAAACACAAGCTAACGGTGGGAAGCTAAAGTTAGCTAACGTTACCCACCGGTTTTAATCATGACACAGGAATTTAGTTAGCTTTTAGGCTAATCGTGTTTTGGCTGGCTATACTTTGTGACTAAAAGCACCGTGTTGTCTTATTTTGTCAGAACTTACGTATTCGATTTGTTTCAGTGATCTTAGTAACTGATTGATATATCAAGGCAATAGTATTGTTGTGAATAGGATAGCGCCTCGCTTAATTCAGGCTAACGTTAGCTTCAGTGGAACACTGGCTAGCTGTCTGTAAGGTAACAATATGTCTCGCTAGCTAGTTATCGATATCATAGCTAAGGTTAGCGTGATCCTTCGTTACCTGATTTGCTATGAAGTGAACGTAATGATCCTCAACAACTTGGCGTAGTGTGTATTATTTACCATCATCTTTTTGCTGAACATATTATGAAGATAACGCTGTCTAACTTTCTAACTTAAGTAGCCAGCATGTTGTTTAGGCACAGTTAACGCGTTGACCAGTGCGTTGTTACATCAAGACACATAGACATTTTATTAGAATATTTTGTGACTGTGCACATTTAGTTAACTATCTATTTGTATCATCGAGTGTCTCAGTTTTAGTTTATGTTTGACTTGTTTACATCATAGGATGGGATCGGGGAGGAAGTCCTCAAAATGTCCACTGAAGAAATTGTTCAGAGGACGCGTCTTCTGGACAGTGAAATCAAGGTAGGAAGGATGAACCGCTACTCGACTCATCGTTGGCCTTTGGCCCATTTGAAAAGTCAAACTAAATGTACATGCCTTTTCAGATCATGAAGAGTGAAGTGCTAAGGGTGACCCATGAGCTCCAAGCTATGAAGGATAAGATTAAGGAGAACACAGAGAAGATCAAAGTCAACAAGACCCTGCCTTACTTGGTCTCCAATGTTATTGAGGTGATTCTTTCATCAGGGCCACTTGATCCATATAGATCACTGATCTTTCATTAAAGCTATCACAACATGCATAGAATTTACTGTTTGCAATAAATTATTTATATAATATGAAACTCATTTATTTCAAGGTGGGAAAGCAGATATGTTTTCATTGGGGTTGTCTAGGGTTAATATTAATTATAACTGATGACTGATGGGTGATTGGCAGCTGTTGGACGTGGACCCCAATGATCAGGAGGAAGATGGAGCCAACATTGATCTGGACTCTCAGAGAAAGGGGAAATGTGCAGTCATCAAGACCTCTACGAGACAGGTGCATCTTCAGACCTCTAATAAAACATGTATAATCTGTCATGTCAAGTATCATCTACGTGGCGCGAACACATTACACTAGATGTACATGCCATCCGTATGCTATGGATGTCTGGGAATCAAACTAGTGGCATTTAGAGTGCCTGAGTGGTGCACGAATAAGGGACATCTACACTGCTGTCCTGTGGTATCAGTTGTGGTATTAATATAAGTTTCAATGTCTTTTATACTGAATGTGTGAATTCCATAATTAGTATTCACTTGCATGTTTTCCCTTACAGACATACTTTTTGCCAGTCATTGGTTTGGTGGATGCTGAGAAGTTGAAGCCAGGGGACCTTGTGGTATGTATTCATTTCCAGGCAGAGAAGCTTTTGTTGGCTCCCACTAATACGTTTTGCTTGCTCCTGTCCAATGCCCTTCTCAGTCAGTCTCCAACAGCATTGGATAAGACATTACTCTTTTTCCTGATATCTGCTGATGACATTGTTACCAGTGACGGTGTTAAAAGCTGTGAAACGCTTAGAGCTGAATTTTAGGAACTGTGTTCCATCCATTATGTAAGGGATAATGTATAGAACGCCAGTCATTATCGGGATATAGGTCCCGACAGGGCAAACCAGACCCCGACGTGCAACTATTGTCCCATCCAAGCTAGTGCTAAAGCTTAGAGGCCTTGGTCTGGCCAACACCATCTGTAATTGGCTATTTGATTTTCTGACGGACAGACCCCAAGCTGTAAGGATAGGCAAAACACTCTCATCCACCTTAGTGCCGTGACCGGGGCCAAGCAGGGCTGCTGTCTCAGCCCTTTACTTTACAGCCTGTTTACACATGACTTTGTAGCTATCCACAGCCTGTTTACACATGACTGTGTAGCTATCCACAGCCTGTTTACACATGACTGTGTAGCTATCCACAACTCAAATTCCATCATCAAAGTTTGCAGATGACACTGCTCTGGTTGGCCTTATAAGCAACAATGACGAGACGGCCTACAGAAAGAAAGTAGCGAACCTTACCCTGTGGTGCCATGATGACAACCTCTTCCTTAATGTCAATAAGACTAAGGAAATCATTGTTGACTTTAGGAAGGCCAGAGTAGATCACACTCCCATTACCATCAATGGAGCATCTGTAGAGATTGTTGACAGCTTCAGATTTCTAGGCGTAAACATCTCAGACACTTTAACATGGTCATTAAACACCAAGTGCACCCTCAAGAAGGCACAACAACGCCTTTATTTTCTGAGGCGTCATAAAAAGTTTGGCCTGAGTACCAGAGCACTTGAGAATTCCTACAGATGCACCATTGAGAGCGTTCTTTCTTTTTGCATCACAGTGTGGTACGGGAGCACAACCTCCCATGACCGCAAACAACTGCAAAGAGTTGTCAAGTAAGCAGCCAGGATTATTGACACTAACGTACCTGATCTCTACGACATTTACACTTCCCGCTGCAAGAGAAAAGCTGATTGCATTATTAAAGACCCCGCTCATGCTCTGTTCTCTCCCCTACCATCCGGGAGACGTTACCGGAGCATTAAATCCAGCACCACCTGTCTCAGGAATAGTTTTTTTCCACAGGCGGTCAGATTGTTGAATAGCTGATCCACTTTCTGTCTTGCACAATGCACTTTATGTCTCTTTTTTTTGTCTGTTGTATGTCTCCTTGTCTGTTATACTGCATGTGAGGGATGGAGCAAAATGCATTTCATTGTATTGTAGGCCTACTATACATATGACGATAAACCCAACTTGACTTGACTTCTATACATTATCCCACTTATTACACGGCTACTTGCCAAAACGAAACAATAAATTCCCCACAATATGACTCTTTAGCCTACATAGCCTAGGCTATAGCCTATTTTGTTACCGTTTCATCGTGGTTTTTGCTGAGAAACAAATAGTTTGCAACAGCACACGCTGAACTTGAATCAAACATTCTTTAGAACACAGCTTATCAACCTTATCTGCTTTCACTTTTGAATGAAGTTCCAGTCCTTGCGTAGTTATATAAAAGAAGTGAATTGGAAGCACAAAACCCATTTTCCTTGACAGCGGTCTGTTATCGAGAAATAGCAGACCACCGAACGTTGGGAAGGCCCATTCAAGTGAGTGGAGCATTATGAAGAGCCGTGTAGTAAGTGTTAGTAAGTTTTGATCTAATTTTGACTGAGGTTTGTCTCTGGACACACAGGGTGTGAACAAGGACTCCTACCTGATCCTGGAGACCCTCCCCACTGAGTACGACTCTCGGGTCAAGGCCATGGAGGTAGACGAACGCCCCACTGAGCAGTACAGCGACATTGGAGGCCTCGATAAACAGATCCAAGAGGTACGTCAGCGCAATTTCTCTTTTACACTCTTGAATGTTTACTACAGCAAACTTTTCTTAACAGTGAATTGTGTAGTTGAGTCAGTTTTGGTAACGGTGCGGTTATTTCCTGCAGTTGGTGGAGGCCATTGTGTTGCCTATGAACCACAAAGAGAAGTTTGAAAACCTGGGCATCCAGCCGCCGAAGGGTGTACTGATGTACGGACCCCCAGGAACAGGAAAAACTCTGCTGGCCAGGGCCTGTGCTGCCCAGACCAAGGTAAGACTGTGCACGTAGGTGTCTGTGTTTATGTGCTAAAGGTGGTGGGGTGAGCAAAGCATATTTGTGCTGTTTAGGTATCAGGACAACAGTGGAAAAGCCTACATACAATATGTGCCAATATTACTGGAAAGAGGAATAATAACAAAGCAAAAATACACCTCTCCAGCTGTATGAGTAATACTATAGTAACCAAAGGCTTATTTTTTGTGTGTGACTTATGAGTATTTAGATAAGCCAGCAAATTTAATCTTATGTCAAGAAAATGTGCCTTCTCCTAAAATTTGATTGCGCCTAGTGTACCGTTGATGACATCTACTAGTCACTGAGATATCTGCCTACACACTTGAAGTAGATTGGTCATCATTGAGTGATCGCTTGTGGTAATACTTAGCCATATGCTCTCACCCTGAGCCTCTGTGTATTTTATTTCCTTTCAGGCAACCTTTTTGAAGTTGGCTGGCCCTCAGCTGGTCCAGATGTTCATTGGTGATGGTGCTAAGTTGGTCCGCGATGCTTTTGCTCTGGCCAAAGAGAAGGCCCCATCCATTATTTTCATTGATGAACTGGATGCCATTGGAACCAAAAGGTACGGTTCGGTATAATCAGCCGTTTATCTTAAGTACCATGTTAACTACCGCTTGCCCCTTATTTGGAAGAAGAGACTAAGAAGAAGTCTGTCATCGCTGGTTTTTATTTTGCCTGTTTTACAGGGTTTTATATTTATTATTTTGCTGTCACTCATGGGACCCGTAACATACACGCAATGCAACTACTGAAAAATGCATTGAGTCTTCCTGCCTTTGCTTATATGATGACTGTTTATACAGATTTTTTAAGGTCTAGTAGTGAAGCTAAATGAAAAGATTAGAAGGAACGTATGGTGTGGTTAGCATTACACTGAGAATGACCAAGTTTTAGGCAGATGTACTGTGCATTGACTCCTGCAAAATGATGTATGCTTTGTCTGAGACTTAAATAACATCTTTATGGAGACTACTCTAAACCTGCTGCCTATCTGTCTATGTACTCTTTCGTCATCAGGCTGTTTGGAAAAATTGAGTGGGTTGATTTAAAACAAGAGTTGCAGTGCTAAACTGTAACAGGCCCTGTGTAGTAGCACACAGCCTCTGTTTGGCTTCTCTGTAGACATATCTCATATTGAGGCCGACTCCTTCTTTGCTCCTCCTGCAGGTTTGACAGTGAGAAGGCTGGCGATCGTGAGGTGCAGAGGACCATGCTGGAGCTTCTCAACCAGCTGGATGGGTTCCAGCCCAACATGCAAGTCAAGGTAGGAATTGGTACCTGTGGTCAAGTCCAACACAGATAGCCTTCCTTTACCAATGTCCCCAAATTCATGAATTTAGTTAGCTTCATATGTTTATGCAGCTTGCGACTGATTAGTTGTAACCATTTTGGGTTTACAAGAAGTGATGTACAAACAAGCTAGCAAAGGTACTATGTAAAACCTCAAAATCATAGACAACATTTGAAAAAGCACCACAGGCATTACTACGATGAATGTAGCGCAAGAAAAAGCCAGCATAACTAGTGCTGTCATTTTTATGTGTATAGGGCAATTCCGCACAAAACGCCAACACGATGCCATGGTATTTAGTTGGCGTTATGGACGTGAAAGTTTTGTGTGGAATTGCCCTATAGTGAATATTGATCTGAAGCTTAAAAATTCTATCACAAATCAAAGTGAAATCGAAGTGAATTCGGTGCATGTGGGTCGTTGGACAAACTGTCTGCGGCCCCCATGCACTGAATTCAAGCCACTGTACACTGTGAAGACAGTAAAGCATGGTGGTGCACAATTCATGTTACGGGGCTGTTTCTCATACTGTAGCTATTTATCGCACACCAGAGATCATGGATCAGTTTCAATACATCAAAACATATGAAGAGGTTATGTTGTCTTATGCTGAAGAGGAAATGCCTTTGAAATGGGTGTTTCAACAAGACAATGACTCAAAACACACAAGTAAGCGAGCAAAGTCTTGGTTCCAGATTAACAAGATTGACGTTATGGAGTGGCCAGCCTGATCCCCAGACCTCAATCCTATAGAAAACTTGTGGGGTGACCTCAAAAATGCTGTTTCTGAAGCAAAACCCAGAAATGCAGAGGGATTGTGGAATGTAATTCAATCGTCCTGGGCTGGAATACCTGTTCACAGGTGCCAGTAGTTGGTCGACTCCATGCAACACAGTTGTGAAGGAATTCCTAGAAATAATGGTAATGCAACTAGATATTAGTGCAGTGATTCAAAGTAAAGCAAAATCTTGACATTTTTCAGTTTATACAGTAAATGTTTGAGTTTGTAAAGAAAAAATGCAAACACTGCTATTTCTTTGAACAGCCTAACATTCCTTTTTCTTCACTTTCTGTAAAGGTATAACACACACTTGATCAATTTTGGTCATGTTTTGATTTGAAATTGAATGTGCAGTGCATTCCCAATGCATTGATGTTATGGAATTAACAGCTATTCTAAGGATTTTGAGCTTTATTCAATTTTTTAAAACTCACTGCTATTATTCTGCACATAACTGTACAACAATGGCCATCTCTGGCTGTTTAAGTGCCACTCTGCCTTGGTTTCTGATTGGTCCTCTGCCTCCAGGTCATCGCTGCCACAAACAGAGTGGACATTCTGGACCCTGCGCTGCTTCGTTCTGGACGTTTGGACCGCAAGATTGAGTTCCCAATGCCCAACGAGGAGGCGCGTGCCCGTATCATGCAGATCCACTCCCGCAAGATGAACGTCAGGTAGGGACGGCTGCCCTTCACACTTTTGAATGAATGATCAAATTTGCCAACGTTTTGTTTATACAGTTGTCGTTGTAATATCCTTATGGAGGCAAAAGTGTTATTTCAGGACTTTAGGAAGATCCTGGAATTTTCTGGAAGTCTCTGGCTCACTAGATCTTATCATAGTCATGACCTATTTTATGAATATGAAGTTGTCTGTTGCTGTCGTTCTCATTGTTTTTAGCACATATGTGATACAAAAGGGACATCTGCTTTTATGCAGTAAAAGCAGTATTCAGTCTTGAATTTCCCCTGGGGATCAATAAAGTATCTATCTATCTATCTATCTATCTACCACATTGACGTAGCTAATGCTAAAGTCCATCTTGTGTACAGTTTGCAATGCAAAATGGATGGTCATTCAAAGACAAGTGTGTACAGCTGGTGTGTGAGGTTAATCAGACTCTTAACAGGACCATTTCCCCTCTCCTAATCCAGTCCTGATGTGAATTATGAAGAGCTGGCCAGGTGCACAGATGACTTCAATGGTGCCCAGTGCAAGGCTGTGTGTGTTGAGGCTGTAAGTATTCTTTTGGCATATTTACTACTGTCACTACCGGACACTGCAGGCAAGCTATTAGGTCAGCAAATATACAGTATGCCTGGCCTTTGTTCTTACAAAGTGTTATTATTTTAGGAAGTGTAAAACTATCAAATATTAAGCAGTCTGTTAGACATGCAAATGAAGCACTCTTTTGCATGCTTTTGTTTTTTATTTTATTTTATTTGGGCTGCAGCATATTAGGGTTATAAAGGTACACATATTGGTACCGAACTATTTAGGTACAGGATGTTAGGTTCAATACAGATGCATACCGAATGTACCAAATGCAGTCTTTAATAGTAATCAAAGGTAGGCTTTTTTGCTTGCTTACTTACGTTTTCTTGTGTGTGTCTGTCCAGGGTATGATAGCGCTTCGCAGGGGAGCTACTGAGCTTAACCACGAGGACTACATGGAGGGCATCCTGGAGGTGCAGGCCAAAAAGAAGGCCAACTTGCAGTACTATGCCTGAGTCAAGGGGTGGCGTTCTGTATCTGTATGTGTGTTTGCATTTGTACGAATGTGTATATGTGTGTGTGTGTGTGTGTGTGTGTGTGTGTGAGAGAGTAAGAGTGAAGGGGGGGCAAGGTGTGTCAAGCAGCCAGGTGTCACTTGTATGAGCTGATCACTGGTCGTTGAATTGATATTTTATAACCTTGTGGGGTAGTTTCCTCTCTTGTGCATGACACAAAAGTGATTCAGCGCATCGGTCTTTACTGTATTTGGACTGAACTGCCTTGAAAGTGACTGGTATGCCATCACACTAGTCCTTCCATTGATAAAAAAAAAAAAATTAAATAAAACATTTTTCATTGGTATGGGTTGTTGTGCCGTCTTATTTTAAGCCTTGCTTTGGCCTATAGTGTGGCCATAACTCCAGGACTCTGAGTAAGCTTTCAGAGCCTTAATGTAGTTTATATAGCACCTACTGTGAATTATGCTGTTATACCTGTTGGAGATTACTACTTTGTTTATGAAAAGAATACATTTTCTGAATCTGTATTTGGTATGCCTCTGCGCTTCAAATTTGGTGTAATGTTCCATTGATTTTGGGGATGAAAGTTAAAGGCTACTTTGATCATCCCCATTCTTGTGAACGCTGTATCAAGAATGCCTTGAAGCACCTGCTTTAAATTTTTCCCGAATGTTTACTTAGACTAAAATATCAACTGGTTAGATTTATTTTGGCTCTGTAACCTATGTATTACATGCCTCACCACATCCAGGTCAACCATAAATTCATGGCTGCACATGGGCATATTTGGATAGTAGAAGTCTAAAAATTCAGATGTACGAAAACTTATAAATGTAGAAAAATAGGAGTTGACTGAGGTCTGCAATTGAATTGGGACGAAAAATTTATTGGTATTGATCAGTGTTCACTTTTGCAGTACAGGAATCAATTTTCACGATCAGGCTAATTATATATTAAAGCATCTTTCGCTATGATACATACCTCATTATTGCCTGGGGAACTCTTTTTACTGGGTAGTCATGACATCCCACTCAAACACAACTACACACGGCCATGCAGATCCCCAAAAAATGCAATTTATTTGGATCAATCAGACTGAGCTCAGTGTTATATGAATGTCTGCTTTGAAGACCTCATCCAGGCAGGGACTTGCTCCACTTAATTACTTGTACAACAGATCAGCTTCCAATAGACTGACGGCTAGTGAGTGATGGAATTGCCTTGTCTGAATTTTCAGCATGAAAACACTACACAAGAAGACTGACATTCAGGGTGGACAAGAGAGCTCCCACACTTGCTTTTAACATTAGACCAATAACATCTAACATCGCTAGCTTCTACATGCATTCATTTCCTTGGGTGGGAGAAAAATATCTTTTGACTATCAATCCAAGTTGGTCAGTTGAAGAAAAAAAAAAAAAAAAAAGTCATCTGGGGGAACCTGGCGTGCATACATCATCAATCTCTCAGGAACTTCTTTACTGAGTGCCATTTCCGTGGGAGAATCGAGCTGTTCTGGCCCCTGAACATTGGCCCCGACCATCGGTCGATGATTGGACACTTCTGCACAGACATCTTTAGGATGCTGTTGCCCACAAATGAGATACCCCTGTTTCATGTAGTCATTAATATAAATCTCTAATTATTAAAATAAAGCTCTTCACATTTCCAATCAAAGCAGCCCAAGTTGCAGTGAACATGTTGTCTTTTACTTGTAGCCAGACTTGACAGTTTGTTGTTAAAAAAAGAACAACAAAAAACAAAAAGAGTCTGTTATTGTAAACAAGTGCATACAAAGGATTAGAGGTCCACCTCACCCGACCCTGGCCATCACTTATATTATTACAATAAAATGCTATGCCCTTCAGCTTCCGGTTTAAAAAAATCTTTTCTGATCGATGGCGTACGTCTTTCCTGCAGGTAGCTTCCTGAAAAATAAACTGTTGCCCCGACTCATGTTTCCCTGTAGATTGCAAACAAGCAGACAGGAAGGGTTAGAACTTTGTCAAGGCTCCACTGTACTCTACTGAAGTGAAGAACAATTTCAAAGGGAGCATCAATTGGAAACAGCGTATGTTAGAAGGTCAAATTCTCATGTGGTTTGAGTACATGATACATTCATGAGGTGTTTGTGTATACGAATATTCTTCTCTGTTTAACTTTACTTACAAATGCTACAATAAACTTACTGCATTATAAAAAGTACAATTGTCCCATTCACCTTTCTACACAGTAATATAGTTCTACACAAGAGACAACACAATACAAAACGCCACTGCACAGAAAAACACAGCATTTTGCTGTCCTGAGAGAAGCACTTAAAACTTTAATGTCATGTTGAAAAAAAAAAACATGGAGGGTATGCCAGTGATTGAGATACTGACCTCTAAACTCAGGTGTCTCCAGCAGTCCACCCATGTTGGGTACACAGAGGCATACGGGGGAAGGCCGCCTGCAAGGCTGCACACACACAAAGGGTTTTATTTTTCTTTCCTTATTTCCCCAGTCCCATCACCTTTGCCTTCTTGGTATTATCAATTTATAAAATAAAACAATTTATTTGTGCTTTATTTTATTGAATGTAATCATTTCTTGTTTTTTTTTTTTATGGCTGAATTAACATGTCCAAAGTGTGAGCATGTACTGAAGCCCTTGCACTATGCTGATTGCCCCTCCCATTGCCTGAAACTGACATACAACTGCTAACAGCAGCATGGGCAATCAATCCATAACCTTTCATTGTGCATTTTTATACATCAAATTAAAAAATAAAACTCCTGATATAATTAATTTTTCCGGCGGTCTTACCCGCAATTGTTAACAGCCATTAGGTTGGACACCAACACAAATGGGTATGTCAGCATACTGGCAAAAAACTGGAGGAAAAAAGACAAATTAAGAGAGACACAATCAACCTATGAACATGCTAAAGACAGATACACGCACACACACACAGAGTTATGAAAATGCACATATTAAAACGTGCACTCACCCCAGTGACGGCTTGTGAGCAGTTTTTTATTTCTCCTGTGTGGCTCATCTACAATAAAAGGGTAGAGGATCAGACTCCCGAAAGTCTTTCACAACAAAGACTCAAATATCATTGTGCTATGTCAATGTCAATTTATTTACATAGCACATTTAAAAAAAAAAACACCACATCCAAAGTGCTGGATTATGGATTAGGATTTACCGAGTCGTCAATAGCATATGTGTTAATGAGATGGGCAAGCATGTTGCAGACCCACAGGGAGAAGACGTCACCCAAGAGACGAGGAATCAAGCCACTGAGAGAAAATACACACACCAAATGTTAGTGAATGTTCCATTCACTTTCATGACTATTGGTGTACTGAAAAAATTATTCTCATCCACAATTCACAGGTACATACGCAAAGAATCCAAGAATGCCCTCTTCTCTGTAGATTGTTAGGACAGAATCAAACACACCACTGCAGAAAAATAAAAAGCCCATTAGTTTGCCTTTAGTTTGTTCAAAATGTAATTGTTCATAACTCTGGTGCTCAAAGGTTTCACACAATAAACAAAATAAAAGATTGCAAGAAAAAAAACAATGACTATACACACCTGTATTTGGTTTCTCGGCCAATGAACTGGACCATGCATCTCAGGGTAATTACTTGGAGCGGAAAAAAAAAGATTCAGCTCATTGACACCAAAACAGACCATTTAGGCCAAATTCGTTTAACATTAGCTAAACTTTGATAAAATGAGTGAAATGTCCAAATCATTCATTTTTTAATGTGCATTCATAAAAAAAATACAATGAAAATGTTGATTAGACTGCATCTCATTTAGACTACATTTCCCAATTCTGAACTCACACTATACTGTTATGGGAACTCCACAGTTAGAGATTGTAGTAGACATAATTTCACTGCATTTCTTACTTCAAGTAACTATATGCATGTGACAAACTTCCTTGTATCTCCATCTGCTGCGTTATGCAATTTAAAAATGGACACTCTTAATCAAGAGAGAAGCAGTGGGATCAAAACCCAAGGTTGCTGAGGCAACTTCAGAGCACCAGCAAAAAAAAAAAGTTACCGTGGAACGGGTGGGTGACGATAGTGGCACAGGAACGAGCGATCATCTCTCTGGTCGTCTAAGAGAAGGGGGAAAAAGAGAAGAGAAAAGAAGACATGCATAACTGTTAGTCCATAGACACACAAGCATGCTAAACACACATAGCATGCTAAACACACACAGCATGCTAAACACACACAGCATGCTAAACACACACAGCATGCTAAACACACACAGCATGCTAAACACACACAGCATGCTAAACACACATAGGTGGTGTGGCATATTTTCATTACTGCAGTATTTGATGAGGTAACAGTGGTAAGCAAGACTCAATGATACCACTGTGAATGACAACAGATTTGTGCGGCCTAGTTGAATTCACATCTGTACACGAATAAGCAAAATATGCTAACTGAACCTCAGAAACATAACCCTTACCCAACCTAACCTGGATGATTTCCAACAACATAAATGTGTTGAACACACAAAAAGGCTGTAGAATAGATGTTATGGTAAAAGTACTGCCTTGTTTGAGACATCTTCCAATATGGAGCAATTCAAACAGCTATTGCACTCACCTCATTCACGACATGTTGAAGTGATCCTTCCTCTTCTTTCTGATTGCTGCTCCCAATTATCTAAAAAAAAACATACTGTATCAAGAAATCTATTGAAAACTGAATTCAATATAGGTAACCAATACAAGTAACCATCCTTCATTAAACCACATTAGCCCACTCCCCTTATGCCATTTCAAGCTAGGGCTTTATAAGACAAACAGCACCAGAAACGTAACTAATCTACTGCAATTACAAAATACTTTAGTGTACCATAAATGATTGTGTTTTCTTCACACATACCTCATATTTACCCTCCTGGCATTTCTGGAAGAAAATACAATACAAGTCAGATTACTGTACATTCAGAGCGATCAAATCCAACATAGCTGCCTTATCTGCTAACCATCTGAGGCATCTGCCGTCTCTTTATTTAGCTGCTGGTGGAAAGTAAAAGGGTATTTCAGGTTGCGTAGAGGGGTCGTATACATCCTGCCAACCTGGGAGAGGATTGTCTATATATAGCAGCTAAATAGACACATATTGTCATGTCCGGCAGCCCAACAGTGCTATACCACTATATTAGTATTGTGTTACTATGGATATACCAGGGGTCTTAATACATCTTATTCTAGGTGTGAATGCTACTTAAGGAAATATAATAGCCTTCCAATATCACTTTTAATTATTACAGGAATAGTACAGTATAGCGATGTGCCTTTTATATTTGCTCTGTAATACTACCAAGAGGTGCTTCAGGGCCTACATAATGACACTGCACATAACTAGTATAGTATAAGTATATATACTCTTTTGATCCCGTGAGGGAAATTTGGTCTCTGCATTTATCCCAATCCGTGAATTAGTGAAACACACTCAGCACACAGTGTACACACAGTGAGGTGAAGCACACACTAATCCCGGCACAGTGAGCTGCCTGCAACAACAGCAGCGCAGTGTGGGGTTAGGTGCCTTGCTCAAGGGCACTTCAGCCGCTTCCTACTGGTCGGGGTTCGAACCGGCAACCCTCCGGCTCCAAGTCCGAAGCGCTAACCAGTAGGCCACGGCTGCCCACCAACTGCCCATAACTGACATTTAAGGAGACATGGTCAGTAGTCTCGATGGTGTGCTGTTTAGATTTCAATCTAACCCCCAGTGGTAATGTGGCCAGTGACTAGGGCTGTCACTTTTGTGAAAAAATCCTGTTTGATTTTTGAGACATAAGTGTTCATTGAATCGATTGTAAAATCGATTTTTTATGTCTAAAGACGTTTCCATTTTCAACGCCAAATATAGGCCAATCCACAAAGAACTAACAGGCACTATTGGCGTTAAAGGAATTATCCGGTGTAAAATGCACTTTAGATCAATTTACGGATGATTGGGAGTACATACGTTGAGTTGACATCAAAATCATGTCGTTCGGATGTGTTTTGAGAAAGTTCGATTTTACCGTTTTTAGTCAAAACTCGTTAGCCTGGAAGTGACCTGAGGGGTATTTCACAAAGGCAGAATTAAGACATCCAAGATAAGTGATAAAGCGAGGTTTGACATAGCGTTGTCTGGTCATCCTAGCTCAACTCATTTCACTAATGCCAATCCAGGATGAGTAGGGGCGACTATGTCAAGCCAGGTGTAAGTAAATCAGGATGTGTGCACGTTCTCGTTTCTGCTCCAAAGTGCCCACGGTTGGAATAAAGAAGACGCGGAAAATAACGTCATTCACACAAAGTGAACAACCGCTTTTGATATAGACTAACAATGAAGTAAAGTTGTCCTTTGTGGAATGGGGAATCACGGGTATTTCTGTAAAACAGCAGGAGTAGGCGTGGTAGACCAACTGAATGCAAATTTACGTATGCACCCACGTGTGAGTGCTTCCTTGTCTCGGCACGCAACGTCATTAAGAAAGCGCTTGCCACTGCAAATATGCACATAGTATGATATACCTTAATATTATAGTTGAAAATACCTTCGAAAACTTGCACCTCCACTTCCAATCAACTACAGTAGGCTATTCATCAAACGTCTATCAATAAAATAAGCAAACAATGAGTACCTAGGCCTATGTTAATAATTATAAGGCTATCACAATTAAAATAATAACCATATGGTAGTAGGCAGACTATCTGTTTTGTTTTGCGAGCAAATACATTTAGCAAATAGTTTATAAATGGAATAAAGCTCCTTAAAAATTAGCACAGAGGTCTGATGTGAATCAGATTGGCTAGCTGAACCAATAAGACGACATAATTACCATTAGAATTAACTTAGCTTGGCTGTTAGCCTGGTCGGGACCAGGCTAGGTGCAGAGAATAAATCCCCATGTGCCATCTCTTTTGTGAAACCAAGTCAATGCTGAATGCATCCAGGATAACCTAAAAATCTCAGCTTAATCCCTTATCTAGGTTTTGTAAAATACCCCTCAGGGCATGTCATTTCGCCGCTACAAAACGCTAGTTTTATACCTCTTCTACAGTTCCAAACAACATTACACTTACAGTACGTGGTAGTGAGTAGAGGGTCCCTAAAGCCAAACCGAAGTATCCCGAGGTCTTTATGTGGTCGGATAGAGTCCAGAATGAATTTCATCAAGCCAGTACCTTTCCGGAAATGTTGCTGCTGCTGCAGCTGGCATCTTTAGGGGAAAGTCCGTAGGAGTCGATTGCCGAGTGTGGAGTAACACGCCTGGAAATTCACAATTTCGTCGCCCGTTTTTAAAAAAAAAAAAAAAAATAGTCCAGTATTTCTTTCAAATTGAAATGAAGTTGTATGCAACAGCAAAGCCTAGCTTACTAACAGGTTGGAATTTTGAAATGTCACGTGACGGATGTCGCGGCAAACGACGTGATGCAATCGACTCCTACGGACTTTCCCCTAAAGATGCCAGCTGCAGCAGCAACATTTCGAAAGGTACTGGCTTGATGAAATTCATTCGACTCTCTATCCGACCACATAAAGACCTCGATATGCCGGGTTTGGCTTTAGGGACCCTCTACTCACTACCACGTAAGTGTAATGTTGTTTGGAACTGTAGAAGAGGTATAAAAATAGCGTTTTGTAGCAGCAAAATGACATGCCCTGGTCACTTCCAGGCTAAATTTTAAACGAGTTTTGACTAAAAACGGTAAAATCGAACTTTCTCAAAACACATCCGAATGACATGATTTTGATGTCAACTCAACGTATGTACTCCCAATCATCCGTAAATTGATCTAAAGTGCATTTTACTCCGGATAATTCCTTTAAGTTTTGTGCACAATGACAAACAGGAGTGCAACATTCTCGAAAAACAGTAAGCCTAGTGGACTGCCATTACATCAGTGACAAACATGACTGCAGGCTTCAACGTAGCTGTGTCTGTTTACGATTAGAAATGTCAAACAAATTTCGCCTACGTAGAACTCGATTGCACAGTTTGCATAGCCTACCGCTTTGTTCTTCTCCATAGTTTGATATACCAAAAATCCGAAGTACTTCCACATTGAACTCCTCAAGTTATTAGGGCCTATCACTCGTCTCTACATGTCGCACACGTTGATCGCGTTGCAGCACATCAGCTGATTGAAACAGCTGTTTCCGGTGCGTAAAATTGGTGGGAATTTTCTTTTTAGCTTTCGCAATGCTTACTGCACTTCGGTATTCTTTTATATTCTTATTTGTGAATTTTGTTACATCTATCTTTTTTATTTGTTTAAAATTAATAGTATACATATTTGGTTAAAATCGATTCCCTATTTTAGTTTTCGAAACTTGTGTTTGGTCCAATCGATTGTACAATCGATTTTCGAACGTAAAGTGACAGCCCTACCAGTGACCATCAAAGAACATGCAAAAAAGGACAAGACCTCCAGTCCCCAACAACTCTGATTTATACTTTTTGTCAAACTGCTATGACGGCTTGCCAAATCAGCTCAGTCAACATTTTAATGTTATTTTTAAGCCCATCAATACATAACACTTTCATAACCATTCCATAGCTTACAGGACACACTGTGCTGGTGGGTGAATATGGAGGGCACATAACAAAAACATCCTCCAGGTACACACAAAGGGACACAATAACAATAACTGCATGGACATACTGAGCAAAAACATGACTCTCAGAATGAAGCCATCAATCGTTAGGCCTAAAGGGCAACGCCCACTGTCAACATCCGCGTGTATGGAGTTCTAAACTTTGGCGTCACTTGACGTGCGTCAGACGCCGCCAGTGGGCTTGGCCTTAAGACTAATTTCTTCTTTAGGCTAATTAACTGCCAACACTAAACAAAAGTGCCTACTAGATGTCACAAATGTTAATAGTGAAATATTAAGTAGCCTCTACCTGCAGGACGCGGCTGTGCACTACCGTGCCAATGGTCCCTGCACAGAGTCGTGGTGCTAGGCCATTAAACAGGCCTGCTTTGCCATCAATCTTCACAATGTGTTTGGCTAAAGGGACATCAATGCAGAAAGTTTAGGACATTTAAAAAAAAAAAAAAAAACACACACACTACAACACCTCACTGAGTTACGTATGATATCAGTTTTCTTTTAAAGAAACAAGAGCACTAGACCTACATTATCAGCCTTTCTATCTATTCTCTTTGCACTTGAATACCGACTATAACAGACCAATACATCTACCTTAAATCTCAAAACATTGTTTAACCGGACAAACTTTAAATATGATGTAATATGGCTAAACAATGAGAAAAATATGTTTTCCAATATTCCAAAAATTATTTTTGAAAGTCAAGCTTCAGATCAATATTTACTATATAATATGTTTAAAAATACTGATATATTTAAATAGTTTATAGGGAAAACCCTCTAAATACATCTGACCACATTTCTTTTAAATGACCATTTTTAAATCAGGCTCCTATAGGTTTTTGCCTAAAAATCGATATTTCAGACAAGGAAGAGAGTGGTATTTAGCAGGCTTTGAAGCTAAATTATTTGATTAACGTATACTATGTGTGGAGAACATTCACTCACCATCATTATCTCATTTTTGATAGAGGTGGCATTTAGAGGGTTTTGCATCTGAACTCTTTTTCTTGGAATCTGAAATGTTCTTCTTTGGCAAGAGCAGCACTACATCTGCTTGCCTTTACTGCTGTACGTTTATCGTACCACTACCTATGGGGCTGTTTAATATGGTGGCACATTCATTGCATTGTCTCAGGAAGCAGTAAAACACTCCCAAAGAGGAGTTGTGAGCTGCATGATTAATTGTGGCCTTTGCAATTTGATAATTACATCAGTTCAATCGATTTGCAATTTTCAGTCCAACGATGCAATAAAATGATCATGATAGGGTATCACAATATTCAACAGGATGGAAAAAGTTACAATATGAATGACTGAAATATGACCCTTTCCCACAAACATGGATTTACCTGTATTATCCATCATCTCACAATAGCGAACACATACTGTCGACAGAGAAAACTCTGGCACAGCCATCTTACTAATAGCTGGATGTAATATGAACAAGGAGTGGGGAAATTCAGCTTAACAGAAGTGCTGGACCTTACCATAGGCAAAGAGTCCTGGCAACTGATACACTTGTCGACCAAACAAATTTCTCCCTAATGCAGGAGGAAGGGGTTCGTGTCCCACCTGTAACAGAACGGATTGGTAGAAAATACCAAAGATAATTTATTTCAAACGTTTAGCATAGGTCAGCTGTTTGTTCGGCCAAACACATTCTACGTAGACAGAACCAACAGAAGTCAAATGTCAAGGGCAATGTTAAAACGTTTAACATTGTTTAAATTGTAAGCATGAATTCGCACTAATGTCAGTATGTCAAGATTACAGGCGGGAGGTAGATTTTCACTACAAATAGAGAAGCGTTTAACAATGACCTCCAACAAAACTCAACGTCGCCAAGGCTGAGTTTGTTACCACTGTCAGTACTCATATCGCTATTTGTGTGCAAACTTCATAACCTTACAGTGGGCCAAAGGACACTTCCTAAAAAACTCGTTAGCTCAGAAGAAATTTCATGCTAAGCTGTAAGAGGTCCTGGGCTAGGATAGCAACTTTAGATAACGCATTATCTGTCAAACAAATAGTCAAAGCGGCCATTCTATTTGAACTTTAGCTTTAAAACAGTCCATGTCCATTTAAGCAGATACGGGGAAAGAAGTTAATTAGCCAAACCCTAGCATTTCTGTTGAATCCACAAACCCCCGTACTCTGACCTTTCGTGACGTAAAATGGGAAGCCGGCTAACAACCTAGCCAACAACGAAACACATACATCTAACGAGCTACCACATTTGTACGTTTATATTAAAATTTACCAAGTACACTTCCAGGTTTTAAAGAGATGCTGCAACATTGTACAACTCTAATTTCGACCTGACCACAAAATAGGTTTAATGTCAACAAGGACTTCAAGCAGGCGTGCTAACAAAAACGAAAGGAACTAGCTAATATTAGCTGACAGCAGGTCACCGTAAACGCTTTTGCATCTGCTGACATGTTGTGCTCGCTTACTGGGACCGCCATGCCACGGAGCAAGCACGGTCTTACCTGCACTAGAACTTTGATGTACATAAGAGGATGGGAGAGGACAGTCAGTCCAGATCCCAGCAGTACTTGGCCACATGTATCCGCCATTATGGAGACAATTTACAATAACCTCCTCCTCCCGCAGAGGGAAGGAACAGATGAAACGAGAGTATATCACGTGACACGAGGAATGTCCTTCATCAGGTGATCTGGGAGAACAGCGAAATTCGCGTACTAATTTATCGAATAGGTGAAGAGGCAACATATTGTTGTCCATCATTAAGCCTATACACTTATTTGCCATTGCTCTATTTTCTGGGGATATATTAAAACAAAAGCAACAACGTGATTTTAGAATGATAGCCTATACAGTAGGCCTATTCAGTGAAATCAATTTTGCAAAAGGATGTCCAAGATGTTTGGAACACACCAACATTTTGGGAAATTAGCTTATGGCCTCCTTACACCAAAAAACTTAGACAAGATTTGGGAAAGATTCTTGAAAGATTGGAGTCTTTTGAGTAAAGCTTGAATGGGGGCATTAGCTAAAAGACTACAATCTTTCAAGAATCTTTCCCAAATCGGTGTAAGGTGGCCATTATTCACCATCTCCCCCAGAGTTAGATACAGTTTTTCTCAGTCGCTTTGGTGCTTTTCTCACATCACTATTAACATTTGCACAGCAGTTAGTGCAATTCTCAAAATAATTAGTGCAAACTGCAAAACCTAGTGGATGACCTGCAAAAGCACGTCACTTGCTCAAAATGGATAGTCCATTCCTCAAAAGCAGGTATTCATGTCAATGAAACTGTCAGTGTCATCAAAATGAGAAGTCTTGACACCATCGTTTATGAACAAGATAGTCAAATGGCTTTGTCATGTTTTCATTATGACAGTTCTCTCAGTGTTTTACAATGCAAAAAAAGGTCAGAACTCGGTGACACTACCTGAACATGCTCAATACAGCACTATACAGTACTTGTACAGCCATTTGAAAACTACAGTAAAGTTACACATTGCTGTAGTTAGGTGAGTAAGTGAGTACAAGACACTGAATGCATACATTTTTACTGTATGCTCTTTGCAATTCTACAGCACTGTGACAGAATTTGATAACTAGTTCAACAATTTTGTATGTAATGACTCAAGCAATGAAATGAAGACTATTAGTTTTATTGGGAACGACTATTCAGCATTCATAAGTATAGTTCATTTTGACTGACATGACATAAGCAAATGATAATGTTAAAAAACAGCAGAGAATCGTATGAAAGCAACTGATACATGTCCAAAAGTATTTGAAATTTGTTCAGAGGAAGGAGAAATTGCTATGAAGTGCACAAATGACTAAATGTTGTGGAGGTTGAACTAATAGTTATGAGAATTTTCATTCTGATCTGAAAAAAGCACCAAAGCGACTGAGAAAAACTGTAAGATGATACATAGCCTTCTCTGGTATCTGTGCATGCAGTAACTCAGTAGGCCTATGAAGCACCCATTTTTAGCAAAGATTAGCATAGCTCATTAATCTCCCAAAAGTGACAAAAGCACTAAAAAGTTGTTCTATTTACATGTTGTGACTAGTATAATCAGCCTACAATGTGTACAAAATTTCCATGTAAAATGCAACACTGTGATTTTCTTACTACTGTAGGAACTACATTCTCATTAAAGCAAAGCACAGCTTTTTAGGTGCTGCTTCCCTGAAAACAGTTTGATATGCTTAGAAAATTGCCTATTTGTAGCCTATGTTAACTTTATATGTTAACTATATAACTATACTTATAACTATATAAGTTACAACATGTAAATTGGAAAATGTTGGAGTTCCTTTAACACGTCTGGGTGCTATGTGCTACTTGGAACTGCCCACCTCAATGAATTATGCTAAGCTATGCTAACGGTGGGTGTTCAGACTGAGTTACTGCACGCACAGAGACAAGAAGGGTATGTATAGATATATATACAGGTCAAGGTCTAGTTTGCTTTGGGCACTAGAGGGTAACAACATGGCCATAGGCATACTAAAACACTTTGAGTGTTGAGTTTGTATTTATTGTGTCACAACTGGTTTTGTTACAGCCTTATATAGATAGATAGATAGACATTTATTGATCCTTTCAGAAACTCATCTTGCATCATACAGCTCATCAGATAGACAGACCACACAACAACAATGCACAACACCAAGTATCTCTACATTATAAAATAGTAAAGTGCAGTATAGGCTATTAATAGTAAGGTGCACTATCATCAGTGACATTTTAATATCATACCAAAGTGCAGCATTATCACACAGTAATCACACCTGAATAAAAAAAAAAAAAAAAAAAAAACAGGCCAAAATTCACCTCTCGATTTTTCACCATTCTCGCATTAGCATCCTACCCGTCTCAGAGCAAGGGACGTTCAAGTATAGTATCAGAAGTTGCTCTTGCAGTGTTTTGCCCAGTGGAATATTAATAGTTATTATGCTTACACATTACACACAAATAAAGCACCCCAAGATACACTCCTCTGTTCCTTTAGCCTAATATTCTGGTACCCTGGAAATCCAGAGTTCTCATGAAAGCACAATTTGAATTTGCTCAGTTAGTCACTCTGGCATTCCACAGAGGGCAACAGTTTTTGCATCCATGTGGAAACAGGGGAAGTGCAGAGGGGAAACATGCTTGGAAAGAGTGAGTGATGCATTTATGCTTTAGAATTCATGGATACTGCTATAGATACAAATACTTGTGGTAGACTTTAGATGACCTACTTGAATGAATGAATGAATGAATGCAAGAATGAATGCAAGGCTTTATAGTTAATCACTGTCTTAGTCACCTCATATCATTTGGTGTGTCATAAAATAGTAATTTCCATTCTTGTACTGGACACATGAAGTCTAAGCCACAGAAAACGCAAAGACCTAAGCATTGGATCAAGTAGAACAGTTTTCTTTTGTCAGATGAAATCTGTGTACAACCCCAATTCCAAAAAAAGTTGGGACATTGTGTAAAATGCAAATAAAAACAGAATGTGATAATTTGCAAATCTCGTAAACTCATATTTATCTGCAAAAAGGACAACATACAAATGTTGAAAATAACAAATTTGACTATTTTATGGAAAATATTGAATTTTGAATATAATGCCAGCAACACGTCTCAAAAACGTTGAGGGCAACAAAAAGCTGGAAAAGTTTAATAAAGACAAAAATCTTCTGTAAATTCTTACATAATATCATTAAAATATTCAGAGAATCCAGAGAAATCTTTGAAAACAAGGGACATGGCTGACAAACAATATTTGATGACCTTGGTTCTTTGAACCTCAGATGGCACTGCATTAAAACCAGACCTGTTTCTGTAAAGAAAATCCTTGTATGGGCTCAGGAAAAGTATGATTGTCCATGCAAATCACAAGCCAACAGGTCTACAGAGGATGCCATCTCAAACCTCATGCTCACCACCTTAACTCACCTGGAGGAGGGGAATGGGAATTATGTGAGGATGCTGTTCATTGACTTTAGTTCAGCATTCAACACGATAGTACCTCTCACCTTGGTCACAAAGATGAAGGCCTTAGGACTGAACACCACCCTGTGTCACTGGATATTTGACTTCCTCACCAACCGTTCACAAGTGGTTAGAGTGGGGGGTCTGACATCTGACTCATTAACCATCAGCACTGGTGCTCCCCAAGGCTGTGTTTTGAGTCCACTGCTGTACAACATCTACACTCATGACTGCAAAGCCAACAGTAGTCATACCTCCATCATCAAGTTTGCAGATGACACAGTGATCTTGGGCCTGATTAGTAACAACAATGAACAGTTCTACTTGGATCAGGTTGATGAGGTGGCACAGTGGTGTCAATCTAACAGCTTGACACTGAATATCAATAAAACCAAGGAAATGGTAGTGGATTACAGAAGGCAGCAGCAGAACTACAGTTACACCCCCACTAATGATCAGCGGGCAACCTGTAGAGAGAGTCACAAGTTTTAAATACCTTGGTGTCCACATTACTGAAGACTTAACATGGACTGTTAACACTCAATATGTTCTGAAGAAGTCCAGACAACGACTCTACTTCCTTCGTCAGCTAAGGAAATTCAAAGTTTCTACATCCATCATGAAGGCCTTCTACACTTCAGCGGTTGAGAGTGTTCTAACTGGTAGCATCATCACCTGGTATGGGAACTCCACAGTTAGAGATTGTAGTACTCTGCAGAGAGTAGTGCGCTCAGCTGAACGTACTATAAGAACTCAACTCCCTGCTCTACAAGATATCTATTCCAGAAGAGTACTCCTAAGAGCCCAAAAGATTCTGAAGGACTCTTCTCATCCTAACAATGGATTATTCCTACCGCTGAAATCAAGAAGACGCCTATGTAGTCACAAAGCCAGAACTGAGAGACTCAGGAGAAGTTTTTATCCCCAGGCCATCCGAACTCTGAACTCACACTATACTGACTTTGCACACATTCACTCCTCAGCACTCATGACACCCCCCACACACACACACACCTACAAGACTTTTAGCACTTTTACATCCCTCTCCCTATGCTACAGACCTTTTATTTATTTTCTTATTTCATCACACGTCAAAACACACACACACACACACACACACACACACACACATACTGTATCTGACTTTCTCCAACTTTTGCACACTTTTTATTTATTATTTTTGATTTCTCCTCCATCTACCCATGCCACCCCCCCCCCCCCCAACACACACACTTACATCATCACTGTCATCACTTCACATTCATACAGCACACTGCTTGCTACAGTAAGCCTCCTCTACATACTTGCTGCACACTGCCCCCCCCCCCACATGCACAGCACATTGTCTTCAGGATCTTCTCCAACACACATCCTCTACATACTTACAGCACACTGCCCCCACCTACCCACACACACACACTACACACACACACACACACACACACAGTCACTGCTCCACTCCCCTCCTGCCCACACACACATCTTCACTGTCATCACTCACATACATTACATACAGTACTCTGCTTGCAATAGTAAGTCCCTGCCCCCCCCCCCCCAACACACACAGCACACTGCCCACCCCCCCGCCCCCCCCACACAGCACACTGTCTCATGAGGGAAGCTTCTCCAACACACATATTGCACACTGCCCTCTCCCCACATACACAGCACACTATCCCATCTCCCCTGTCATCCCCCAACACACACACAAGACCCCTGGCAGTTGGGTTAGCCCCTTGAGCCGTGGATCTGCCCAAGGTTTCTTCCTTGGTAAGGGGAGTTTTCCTTGCCCCTGTTGCTCTTGGGTGCTCCTTGTTGGTGCCCCCACCCAATCCCAATCCTCCCCACCTTTTTTATGCAGCCCTTGCCACTTAATCTACTAAACCCCTCTTCTACTGCACTTTTTACCCCCATTAATGCACAAATAGGCTGACACCAGACATAATTTCACTGCATTTCTTACTTCCAGTAACTATATGCATGTGACAATAAACTTCCTTGTATCCTTGTATCCAAATATGCCCAACTGAAGGCAAAGTGGCCTTGCCCCCAGAATGGTGAAATTCCAAGCCTGGTTGCAGCAACACTGAAAAAGGAAAAAGAAGAGTTTCACAGTTGACATTTTGCAGTCTATGCTATCTGAAACTAGATGTACCGCAGAGCGGTACAAAATATGACCGCCCAGTCCAACACATTTTTTCCACAAAAATAAATCACACTGAAAGGCCTATTCTAACTGTCTCACTAAATTGCATTATCCACACTCAATTCTCACTGGTATCTGCTAGACAACAAGTACCAAAACATGATTACCCCCCCCCCCCCCATCTTGCCTGTTCATAATTCTGAGAAATTCTTGAATTGTGTGCATGTGTGTGTGTTCACGTTTATGTTTATGTGTGTATGTGTGTGCGTGTGCGTGCTTGTGTGTTTGCCTGCGTATGTGTGTTTGTGCATGTGCATGCATGCGTACATATGTCTACTGTGTGAGTATGTGTCATACGTATGATTACTGTGAATGTATGTGTGTGCGTGTGTATCTGTTTATGCACATGTGTGCACATGGAATGGGTTAACATGACCCCTGAGGCAAACATATCGGAAAAAATTGGTCATCCTAGGCCCCACGGTTCTCAAGATATTCACAGAAAACTGTCTGCCCTACCCTCCTTTCGGGGGTCCAGTACAGCGGGGGGTCTACAGATCAAAACAAAACGATGGTTCCATGCTATCCATGTGGGGTAACATGCCCACCAAGTTTTTGTGTACCCGGTCTTTCAGTGTCCCGGGAATCCTTGTTGGTGTACGGTCACTAAATGTACACATAAATTATTTTATTGTAAGGCCCCCCCATGAACGAAAGTTCACAAAACTTGGCATGCATTCGGAGGGTGTCATAATGATCCTACACTTTCAATTTCGTGCAGTTTTGACCATGTCAGCCAGAGATATTGTGATGAAAACACCTAATTTTTTTGCTTTTTAAATTTTTAACTAGGTGGCACTATACATGAAATAAGTGGTAATGGGATGGGTTGACATGCCCCCTTAAGACCAACATACAAAAAAAAGGGTGGACCTCCTAGGCCCTACGGTTCTCGAGATATTCACAGAAAACTGTCTCCGGCCACCTACAGGCCAGTTGGTGTATAGTAACATAAATGAATTTATTGTGTGGCCCCCATGAACGGAATTCCACGAAACTTGGCGTGCATTCAGAGGGTGTCATAATGATCCTACACTTCGATTTCGTGCAGTTTTGACTATGTTAGGTCACAGATACCTGCGATTACAACACCTCATTTTTACTTTTTTTGTGTTTAACTAGGTGGCTATACATGAAATGAGTGGTTATGGAATGGGTTGACATGGCCCCTTGAGATCAACATACAAAAAATGGTCCTCCTAAACCTTCACGGTTCTCGAGATATTCACAGAAAACTGTGTCTGCCCTACCCTCCTTTCTGGGGGTGCAGTCCAGCGGGGAGGGCTACAGATCAAAACAAACGAAAAAAACGATGGTTCCATGCTATCCATATGGGGTTACATGCCCACCAAGTTTCTCGCTACCCCCTCTTTCAGTGTCCCGGGAATCCTTGACGGAAATTTGGACATCACGAAAAAAAAAAAAAAATCTGACTAAACCTATATGACCGCCGCTTTGCTGCGCGGCGGTCATAATAATTGTATTATATAGTGTCTGCATTTGTTTTGAACATTTAAACCGAAAAAAGGACAGATTGAAAGGGTCTATAAGCTCTGTGATTTGTTAATTAATACCATACTGTAACAAACTGCAAAGTTGTCTCAGAATGGTTTTATTGGTTATGCACCAAAACCCACAAATGTCATTACACAGGCAACACAAAGGAGGTCAATTAAACAAGCACGATACACAAACAGGGTAGTCACATACAATACACGGGGTAAACACATGAGGTACAACATAAAGAAAGACTATACCAGCTAACGCATACATGACAAGGTAAACGCAATTACTCATACTAAAACCAACATCAACATTACACACACACACATACACTGCACAGCATTATGGGAGTTCAGTCATGAACCAGCTAGGCTCAGTTCACTACACAGCCCCCCCAAGACTTAGTCTATGTCCCTTTGACTTAAGTCTTACCCCACGCCAGTCCATGAGCCTGGCTGGGGCCGACGGCTGGCGTTGTGGCGCCCGGCCAATGGGGACACGGGGGCGGCTGCACGGTGACCGGTGTTAGAGCCATCGTCTCCACGACCCTCAGCTGAGGCCAGGGGTCGAGCTGGGCCAGTCGATCCGCGGTGGAGAGCCACAACTCTCCGACGGCAATCAGTCTCACACGATAGACCACGCCAGACAGCTTCTCTAAGACATCGCGCGGCCCGACCCACTGGCTAGTGAGTTTGAAAAATGCTCTTTCTCTCTGGGCAGTACACCCAAACTTTATCGCCGGTTTGGAACTCCTGGCAGCGACAGCGCCAGCATCGTATCGTGCTTTCGCTTTTGACGTATTCCAGCTTCACTCATAGCCTGCCTGGCCAACTCGTGTACTCCTTTCAGTCTCGTAGCTGCTTGTAGTATTCCAGCCCTGGCTTACCTCCAATCTCCGCTTCCAGAGGCGAACCGAACACCAAGTCCACCGGCGTGCGTAGCTCTCGCCCGAACATCAGAGCTGCCGGTGTGCATTTCATTGACTCTTGCACTGCTGTGCGATATGCCCAGAGCACCAGGGGCAAGTGTAAGTCCCAGTCCTTTTGTCGGCGGTCGGCCAATATGGCCAGCTGCACTGCTAGCGTCCGATTAAACCGTTCCACTAGCCCGTCGCTTTGTGGATGCAGAGGTGTCGTTCTCATTTTCCGGATGCCCATGCCCCGAACCGGCAGAACATCTCAGTGACCGGTCTGTCCGCTGTCGTCTGGGCACTCTGATCTGGCACTGCATACGTCTCCAGCCACTTAGTGAAATAGTCCATAGCTACGAGCACGTAGCGATTTCCCCGCTCTGTGACTGGCAGTGGGCCCATGATATCGACCGCTACCTGCTCCATGGGAGCCCCGACTGCATATTGCTGCAGCAGAGCGCGCGAGCGTCGCGTGGGGCCCTTTTTTGCTGTGCAGGCGTCACAGCAGTGAACATGCAGTTCAACGTCAAGCCTGCATCCCGGCCAATAGAAGTGACTTCTCAGCCGACGAAGAGTTTTTTGTAATGCGAAATGAGCCGCCCCACTGCCCCATGTACCTGTTCCAGTACACAGGCTCGTAATCCAGCAGGAACCAGCAACTGGAAAATGTCAGATTGTCTATCGGAGCTCGCCAGTGTCTATACAACAGTCCTTGACGCGTGCTACTATTCCGGCCACTGTGAATAAATCGCTTTGGTCTCTGGATCGAAAGTGCTGATATCGCCAGTCCGTGGGCGGTCGCTGACCGCTTCGATCCATGACCACACTCGAGGCGGTGTGGCGCCCCTTGTGCCTTTTCGATCTCCTCCCTTGACATCACGCCCACCGGGCGGCTCGCCCCATGGCCCCAGCTGCCGCTCTGCAGTGCTGTGTTGTGGCATTGGGCTGCGGTCGCTGTCTCCGCCTCTCGATCACTGTAGCTGGTAGCGGAAGGCGGCGAGATCGACCGCCGGTGCTGCTGGCGAAGCGTTGACTCTCGGCATGCGCTTGAAGCTGGCAAGCGGTGGTTCTTTGATGGCTGGCCACGCATGGAAATATGGCGCTTGCGAAGCGTTGAGTCTCGCTGGCGTGCTGCTGGCGAGCGTTAGCCCTCACTGGCGTGCTGTTGGTGAGCGTTGACCCTTCCTCATTGGCGCTGACACTGGCGAGCATTGAAAACAGCGACTCTCTCTCTCTCTGCCAGCGGTGATGCAGCCTGTAGCCGACGGGCTGGTTCGCTGAGCCGCGGGCAGGCTCTCCTCTCCTCCGGTGGCAGTGCTGGCACTGGTCTGCTGCACACCTGACACACTGGACAGGGCGTCCAGCGTTGCCGTGGCTACCCGCCCGGGTGTCGAATCTCCATGTCGTAGTCCTGGAGCACCTCCAGCCAGCTTGCCAGCTGGCCCCTCTGGTTCTTTGAAGTTCAGCAGCCAGGTGAGCGATGCATGGTCCGTTCTCAGCAGGAACCGCTTGTCGTAGAGGTAGGTTCGAAATGGCGACTGCCACCACCACAGCCAACAGTTCTCTGCGGGTCACGCGGTAATTCTTCTCCGCCGGTCCAGTGAGCGGCTGAAGTATCGACTGCACCTGCCCGCCCCCTGCTCGCCTGCTTGAGAGAGGATCGGCGCCGCACGCCACGCCGCTGGCTGCGCCGGTGTCCAGGATGAACGCAGTTGAGGGTCAGGAAAGCGAAAGCACTGGGGCCTCACATAGCGCCCTCAGCCGCCGGAATGCCGCGACGCGCTCTCGCCCACCTCAAGAGCTGGCCTTTAAAGGCCAAACGATGCAACGGGCTGGCGACTGTAGCAAAGTCCCAGATGAAACGCCCGGTAATATGACGCCAGGCCCAGGAAGCTCCGCAGTTTAGCACCATCGCGCGGAACAGGCCAACGCCTCTCCGTCTCCACCTTAGCTGGGTCGGTGGCCCACCCGGCCCCCACGACATGGCCCAGGAACCGGTTTGCCTCGAACAGGTGGCACTTTTTGAGTGCAGTTTGAGCCCAGCACCCCATGGCGGCGAACACCTTTTCCAGATGTCCTATGGCACCGGTGAAGTCTGTTGCATGACACAGGATGTCGCCTAGGTAAACCACGAGCATGTTCATGGGATGCCCGCCAGGACATCGCTTCTATCAGCCAGCCAAAGTTCGCTGGCCCGCTGTATAGGCCGAATCGAAGTACCGGAACTGCCACAGCCCTTGCCCGATGGTAAACGCTGTCTTTGGCCGAAGCCTGGGCTAGCTCAATCTGCCAGTAGCCACTGCGTGAAATCCAGCGAGCTAAAACCAGCAGGAGCCGCAATGCTGTCTAGCGATCGTCACGCGGGGAGCTGGTAGGGAGTCTTCCGGTTACCTGGTTGAGGCACCTGTAGTCAACACAGAACCGCCAATGCAGCCGCCCTTCTTCGGTGAGGCAGTACGGGCTAGCCCAGGGACTACTGCTTGGTTTATCACTCCTGCCAGCGGCCATTTTCCTTGATCTTTTTTCTTCAGCTACTTGTCGCTTGGCTTAACGGTAAGTTGCCATGAGGCTGAAGTCGGATGGGCCGGGCATTCTCCGTGTCGAGATCGCGTTGACCAGGCTCGCTCAGCAGTCCCTATCTCTTATGGCGTGAAGATGTCGGTTATGCGCTGCTAGTAGTCTCCGCACCTGGCTACCTCCCAGGCTTCACTCAGCCCCTCACAGGCCACGAGTGCAGAGTTCATTTACAGCTTGCCTTGTCTCTCACAGAAGGCCGCCTCTCTGAGCTGAGAGTGGTGTTTGCTCAACCCGCTTCCTGGCTCTGGTGGCGGAGGCCGAGCAGTGGCGCCCCAGCGAGCCGGACCTGGATGAGACCTGTTGTTTCCACGGGCTTGAGTTTCGCTGGGCTTGTGTGGGGAGGGGCGGAGACTCAGCAAGCGGACCTGGATGAGACCTGTTGTTTTCGCGGGCTTCAGGCGGGGAGGGGCGGAGTCTGGGATGATGAGTACTCTTTCTTGAAGTTCGCTTCCTCATGGACTTGTGGAGTGAGTTAGAGAGTTCTTCGCGCCAGCTCTCCGCACTTCATGCTCTGTTTTCCCCGCCCGTGTGCAACACGCCTGCTCGTCCCCAAGTGTAGTGTGAACCGAAATGTCCACCACAGCCCCCATTTCCCTAGCACGCCCAGGCCAAAAAATGCAATCATCCTGAATGCTAGCCAAACAAAGCCGGGCGGCTCGCCGTCTCACCGCTGGATGCACACACACACCACTTTTTGTCCATACAGTTCTGCTCGCTCTCCGGTAACTGTTGTGATGCGCTGCTTGTCTTTTCCCAGCCTCTGGGTCTGGCTACCAGCTGCCGGGTAAGAGACCAGGGCTGCCGTTTGTGATGGTGGGAGCCAGTATCAATCAAATGCGGACACCGAGTCCCGCCTTTAGCGGCAGTCCACATACAGTCCTCTGGTTTGGCCAGCCGCCCAGCCGGGTAGCCTTTCCATAGCCCCACCGCCCGTGCCACCTTCTTCTAGTAACTGGGGCTGAAGGCGTGAGGGGTGCCAGGGCTGGGCAGTACCACGCGATGTGTCCTGCTCGCACACCGGTAGCATCCGCCTCCCAGTCGGGCTCTTCCCACTCAAGGCGTGGGCGCTTGTGGTGGCTGTGTCGTGGTCTGCCACGCCACCTCCCAGTTCCTCCCCGCCTTCCTCCATCGATGTCTGGCGCGACGAATGCCTCGGACTCTGTTGTGCGGAAGATGTTTTCCACCGTTCGATTCCGCGAGGGTCCGCTGGACAGCCAGCTGGGGGCTCAGGTGAAGGTGTTCTTTTTAGTCGCCTGGGCGGATGCCTCGCATGAATGCTTCCAGTGCCATCTCTTCATGTAGACCCTGGCTGTATCGCTGGGTAGCCCCGCCGGGCATACAGCTTTAGGTCAGCCGCTGAACTTGCTCCAGTCTTCGTCCAGCTGCCGTCTGAAGCGAAGTTGTTCTCTTTGGCATCGCTGATGAAGATTCTCTGGCCAATCGCCGCTTTGAGCTGCTTTGATTGCGGTCCAGCTTACTTTGTTCCGGCTGGTGGCAGGTCTTTCTAATACTTGTAGCGCCTCCTCCAGAGCCAACGCCACCTGTACGCCCGTTCCTTCTCCTCGGGCCCAGCCATCCAGCTCAGCCATTCAGCCGAACTGTACCAGGTATGTCGTCGCCAGCGCCTCTCACCATTGTAGTGGGGGCAACTTTGACGCCTTCTACCTGCTATCGCGACCGGGACCGCCTGTTTCCATCGCCTCGTGGGAGCTGGTTCCAGTGATGGATGCTGCCAGTCTCGTTCGCCTCTCCTCCTGTGGCCGGGGTCTCTTCCGTCACGGTCTGCAGGCTAGTCTCCCGTCTCCTGGGCCCAGTAGATGGCCATGGGCGAAATGCTGTCAAAGAGCCTTTCTTGGCAGGATTACCTTTATCATCGCCAGGGCATCAGTTGCAGCTCCTCCCCCATCTAGTAGGGTCATCATCCCATTTCTGACACCAATGTAAACTGCAAAGTTACTAATTATGCACCAAAACCCACAAATGTCATTACACAGGCAACACTAAGGAGGTCAATTAAACAAGCACGATACACAAACAGGGTAGTCACATACAATACACGGGTAAAACACATGAGGTACAACATAAAGAAAGACTATACCAGCTAACGATACATGACAAGGTAAAACGAATTACTCATACTAAAACCAACATCAACATTACACACACACACATACACTGCACAGCATTATGGGAGTTCAGTCATGAACCAGCTAGGCTCAGTTCACTACACAGCCCCCAAGACTTAGTCTATGTCCCTTTGACTTAAGTCTTACCCTCACGCCAGTCCATGAGCCTGGCTGGGACGCCGACGCTGGCGTTGTGAAGCCCGCTGTAGGGGACACCGGGGCGGCTGCACGGTGACCGGTGTTTTGAGCCCGCGTCTCCCACGACCCTCAGCTGAGGCCAGGGGTCGAGCACGGGGGCCAGTCGATCCGCGGTGGAGAGCCACAACTCTCCGGCGCTTTAATCAGTCTCACACGATAGACCCCGCCAGACAGCTTCTTAAGACATGCATACGGCCCGACCCACTGGCTAGTGAGTTTTGAGGAATGCCTTTCTTTCTCTCTGGCAGTACACCCAAACTTTATCGCCGGTTTGGAACTCCTGGTCACGCGACAGCGGCGTATCGTAAGCTCCGCTTTTGACGATTCCAGCTTCATAGCCTGCCTGGCCAACTTCGTGTACTCCTTTCAGTTCGTAGCTGCTTGTAGTATTCCAGCCCTGGCTTTACCTCCAATCTCCGCTTCCAGAGGCTTAACCGAACACCAAGTCCACCGGGCGTAGCTCTCGCCCGAACATCAGAGCTGCGGGTATTTTCATTGACTCTTGTGACTGCTGTGCGATATGCCCAGAGCACCAGGGGCAAGTGTAAGTCCCAGTCCTTTTTATCGGCGGTCGGCCAATATGGCCAAGCTGCACTGCTAGCGTCCGATTAAACCGTTCCACTAGCCCGCCGCTTTGGGATGCAGAGGTGTCGTTCTCATTTTCCTCGATGCCCATGCCCGAACCGCAGAACATCTCAGTGACGGTCTGTCGCTGTCGTCTGGGCACTCTGATCTGGCACTGCATCGTCTCCAGCCACTTAGTGAAATAGTCCATAGTTACGGCCGTGGCGATTTCCCCTGTGACTGGCAGTGGGCCCATGATATCGACCGCTACCTGCTCCATAGGAGCCCCGACTGCATATTGCTGCAGCAGAAGCGCTGTGGCGTCAGCGTGGGGCCCTTTTTTGCTGTGCGAAGCCACAGCAGTGAACATGCAGTTCAACGTCAAGCCTGCATCCCGCCAATAGAAGTGACTTCTCAGCCGACGAAGAGTTTTTGTATGCCGAAATGAGCCGCCCCCACTGCCCCATGTACCTGTTCAGTACACAGGCTCGTAATCCAGCAGGAACCAGCAACTGAAAAATGTCAGATTGTCTATCCGGGAGCTCGCCAGTGTCTATACAACAGTCCTTGCGTGCTACTATTCCTGCCACTGTGAATAAATCGCTTTGGTCTCTGGATCGAGTGCTGATCGTCAGTCCGTGGCGATCGCTGACCCCGGCTCGGATCCATGACCACACTGGGCGAAAGTGTGGCGTCCTCGATTGTGCCTTTCGATCTCCTCCCTTGACATCACGCCCAATCGGGCGGTTGCGCATGGCCCCAGCTGCCGCTGCGAGTGCTGTGTTGTGGCATTGGAGGCGGTGTGCGCTGTCTCCGCCTCTCGATCACTGTAGCTGGTAGCGGAAGGCGGCGAGCGACCTCGAGTGCTGCTGGCGAGCGTTGACTCTCGCTGGCGTGAAGCTGGCAAGCGGTGGCCCACTGATGGCGCGTAAGCTGGCGGCGCTGGCGAGCGTTGAGTCTCTCGCTGGCGTGCTGCTGGCGAGCGTTGGCCCCCTCACTGGCGTGCTGTTGGTGAGCGTTGACCCTCTCATTGGCGCGACACTGGCGAGCATTGAAAACAGCGACTCTCTCTCTCTCTGCCAGCGGTGATGCAGCCTGTAGCCGACGCCGCTGGCTCGCTTGAGCCGCGGCCAGGCTCCTCTCCTCCTCCGTGGCAGTGCTGGCACTGGTCTGCTGCACACGGACACCTGGACAGGGCGTCCGCGTTGCCGTGAAGGCGACCCGCCCGGTGTCGAATCTCCATGTCGTAGTCCTGGAGCACCTCCAGCCAGCGAGCCAGCTGGCCCTCTGGTTCTTTGAAGTTCAGCAGCCAGGTGAGCTATGCATGGTCCAGTTCTCAGCAGGAACCGTTTGCCCGAGAGGTAGGTTCGAATGGCGCACTGCCACCACCACAGCCAACAGTTCTCTGCGGGTCACGCAGTAATTCTTCTCCGCCGGGTCCAGTGAGCGGCTGGAAGTATCGACCACCTGCTCGCCCTGCTCGCCTGCTTGAGAGAGGGGGCGCCGGCGCCCACGTCCGCTGGCGCCGGTGTCCAGGGATGAGCGGCAGTTGAGGGTCAGGGAAAGCGAGCACTGGGGCCTCACATAGCGCCCTCCCTTGCCGGAATGCCGCGCCGCACTCTCGCGTCCACTTTCGAAAGAGCTGGCCTTTGTGCGCCAAACGATGCAACGGGCTGGCGACTGTAGCAAAGTCCCAGATGAAACGCCCGGTAATATGACGCCAGGCCCAGGAAGCTCGCGAGTTTAGCACCATCGTCGGGAACAGGCCAACGCTCTCCCCGCTCCACCTTAGCTGGGTCGGTGGCCACTCCGGCGGCCCCGACGACATGGCCCAGGAATCCGGTTTGCCTCCGGAACAGGTGGCACTTTTTTGTGTGCAGTTTGAGCCCAGCACCCCGTATGGCGTCGAACACCTTTTCCAGATGTCCTATGGCACCGGTGAAGTCTGTTGCATGACACAGGATGTCGTCTAGGTAAACCACGCAGCATGTTCGCGGGATGCCCGCCAGGACACGCTCTATCAGCCGCTCAAAGTTCGCTGGCCCGTTGCATAGGCCGACCGGAAGTACCCGGAACTGCCACAGCCCTTGCCCGATGGTAAACGCTGTCTTTGGCCGAGCTTCCGGGGCTAGCTCAATCTGCCAGTAGCCACTGCGTAAATCCAGCGAGCTAAACCAGCAGGAGCCGGCAATGCTGTCTAGCGCATCGTCAATGCGGGGGAGCGGGTAGGAGTCTTTCCGGGTTACCTGGTTGAGGCACCTGTAGTCAACACAGAACCGCCACGAGCCGTCCTTCTTCCGGACGAGTACAGCCGGCGCAGCCCAGGGACTACTGCTTGGCTCTATCACTCCTGCCGCGGCCATTTCCTTGATCTTTTCTTCAGCTACTTGTCGTTTGGCGAGCGGTGGCGATGAGGCTGAAGTCGGATGGGCGGGCATTTCGATTATCGATGTCGTGTTGGACCAGGCTCGTTCGGGTGCAGTCCTCATCTCTTGCGGCGAAGATGTCGATTATGCGCTGCTAGTAGTCTCCGCACCTGGCTACCCTGTGCTTCACTCAGCCCCTCACAGCTACGAGTGCAGAGTTCATTTACAGCTTGCCTTGTCTCTACAGAAGGCCGCGCTCTCTGAGCGGAGAGTGGTGTTTGCTCAACCCGCTTTCCTGGCTCTGGTGGGCGTGAGCTGAGCAGTGGCGGCCTCAGCGAGCGGACCTGGATGAGACCTGTTGTTTCCACGGGCTTGAGTTTCGCGGGCTTGTGTGGGGAGGGGCGGAGACTCAGCAAGCGGACCTGGATGAGACCTGTTGTTTTCGCGGGCTTGTGTGGGGAGGGGAGTCTGGGATGATGAGTACTCTTTTGCGAAGTTAAGCTTCCTGCTGCGACTTGTCGCGGAGTGAGTTAGAGAGTTCTTCGTTGCGCCAGCTCTCCGCACTTCATGCTCTGTTTTCCCCGCCGTGTGCAACACTACGCTGCTCGTCCCCAAGTGTAGTGTGAACCGGGAAATGTCCACCACAGCCCCCCATTTCCCTAGCACGTCCAGGCCAAAAATGCAATCATCCTGAATGCTAGCCAAACAAAGCCGGCGGCTCGCCGTCTCACCGTTGATGCACACACACACCACTTTTTGTCCATACAGTTCTGCTCGCTCTCCGGTAACTGTTGTGATGCGCGTTTTTGTCTTTTCCCAGCCTCTGGGTCTGGCTACCAGCGTGCCGGGTAAGAGACCAGGGCGCACAAGCGAGATGGTGGAGCCAGTATCAATCAAGGCGTGACACCGAGTCCCGTCTAGCGTGCAGTCCACATACAGTCCTCTGGTTTGGCCGAGCCGGCCCAGCCGTATGCAATCCATAGCCCCACCCGCCGTGCCACCTTCTTCTAGTAACTGGGGCGCGAGCGTGAGGGGTGCCAGGGCTGGGCAGTACCACGCGATGTGTCCTGGCTCGCCACACCGGTAGCATCCGTCTCCATTAGCCGGCCTCTTCCACTTTCAGCGTGGGCGGCAGGTGGCTGTGTCGTGGTCTGCCCGCGTCACCTCCAGTTCCTCCCGTCTTCCTCCATCGATGTCACGGCGTACGCAATGCCTCGACTCTGTTGTGCGGAAGATGTTTTCCACCCGTTCGGATTCCGCGAGGGCCGCGGACAGCGAGCTGGGGGCGCTCAGGTGAAGGTGTTCTTTTAGCCGCTCTGGGTGGATGCCTCGCATGAATGCTTCCAGTGCCATCTCTTCATGTAGACCCTGGCTGTACGTTGGGTAGCCCCGCCGGGCATACAGCTGCAGGTCAGCCGCGAACTTGCCCAGTCTCTCGTCCTTGTGCCGCCGTCTGGAAGCGAGTTGTTCTCTGGCATCGCTGATGAAGATTCTCTGGCCGAATCGTCGTTGCAGAGCTGCTTTGATTGCGGTCCAGCTTACTTGCTCCGCTGGTGGCAGGTCTTCTAATACTTGTAGCGCTTCCCCCTCCAGAGCCAACGCCACCTGTACGCCCGTTCTCTCCGCCGACCAGCCATCCAGCTCAGCCATTCAGCCGGAACTGTACCAGGTATGTCGCCAGCGGCCTCTCACCATTGTAGTGGGGCAACTTTACCCTGGGGCGCCCTTCTACCGCTGCTATCGCACCGGGGACCGCCCGGTTTCCATCGCTCTCGTGTGGAGCGGGTTCCAGTGGCGGGATGCTGCCATTAGCCCGGTTCGTCTCCTCCTGTGGCCGGGGGCGGGTCTCTTCGTCACGGTCTGCAGGCTAGCTCCGTCTCCTGGGCCCAGTAGATGGCCATGGGCGAGCGCGCTGTCAAAGAGCCTTCTTGGCAGGATACTCATCATCGCCAGGGCATCAGTTGCAGCTTTCTCCTCCCATCTAGTAGGGGTCATCATCCCATTTCTGACACCAATGTAACAAACTGCAAAGTTACGCACCAGAACACACGAACATCATTACACAGGCAACACTAAGGAGGTCAATTAAACAAGCACGATACACAAACAGGGTAGTCATATACAATACACGGGGTAAACACATGAGGTACAACATAAAGAAAGACTATACCAGCTAACGCATACATGACAAGGTAAACGCAATTACTCTTACTAAAACCAACATCAACATTACACACACATACACTGCACAGCATTATGGGAGTTCAGTCATGAACCAGCTAGGCTCAGTTCACTACAATACGTTGTTCAGGGATTTAGCAAGTGGGGAAATTGCCTCTCTGCACAGGTAGATTGAATATGCTCTGTGAATAGAGCAGTCTGAAATGTATTTCGTTGGATATCACTCATGACAGGAATAATATATCCCTCAGGGAGCCCATACCATACCTGTGGTGAAGGTGTTTTTAAACTCTCACTCTGTCTGAACTTTTGATAAAGCCATTACGATGTGTTTGTGTATTTCTAGTAAGCAATTATTAAGCAATTTCTGTGGTAATGTCTGGTTTTGAAAACCTTTCTTTTAAGATGCACAGTTCTACATTCTAAAAAGATAAAAGATATGTTCCCATTTTTACATCTCTTAGAAGTTTAAGTAACAGGTGTATCTATCATGATTTAGTAAATTAGCACTTGTTCTTTCCACCTAAAAAAAAACATAACTTGCAATAACACCTCCTGGGCTCGGAACCATTTGATTCATGGCATATGCCACTTGAACAGAGTCCAATTGTTTGAGTGGAGTATTTCAAATGTTTGACTGCAGGCTGAGTTTTGGGGGAAAAGCTGCTTGGCAAGGTTTGCGACAAAGCTACAGTGATTACAGCATTCATAAACTGAAGTAATAAAAAGCAAAGATTATTTTATAATTTATTATGTTTACATATGGCGTGCAAAGTTTTATAGGTGTGGGATTTACCATATCTTGATTTTTGAGAAGTGGTTGCAACTGAGCATTTTGCAAAACATTAGCGACAGAAGTGCACTGGTTCATTTTGCAAAATGTTTTTGAAACCCTCTCTGGTTTGTGGTGATGTGTAATCTCTCATCTTTGCATGACATGTTTATGTGTCTGTATGTGTGTAGTGTGTGTGTGTGTGTGTGTGTGTGTGTGTGTGTGTATGTGTGTGTGTGTTCCAGTGTGTGTATTCCAGTGTGTCTGTGGAGTGTGTTGTAAAAGCTTCTGTGCTGTAGCCTGAAAAGTTTAATCAACTGAGACATACAATATCATAATCATATTTGAAAATACCAGTGATACTCTAATGTAATATCACATATCTCATGACAGTTTATTAGGATCAACCACAAGCTATGTGTAATTAATCCCTTAGAATTTTTTTTCTCTGAAATGAATTACATTTTCAATTTATTGCATCTGTAATATATTACAAAATACAGTTTGGAGTGGAATGGAGAAGAGCAGTAGTTGGTTTCCCTGATCAGAAAGGAGAAAAAAGATGCACTTCAAATATGTTTTATTGCATATACATGTTTCGCCATAGTGCCTTCTTCAGTGTGCTCAAGTGAATGAATGTTACAACCACTCACCCATACTGTACATACACCCCCATAATCAACCAATTAAATTAAAAAAAAGTCCATCATTAGTTTCAACACATGTTATAAACAGGATTGCATCATACACGGGTCAATTAAATCAGTAGCATCCATTTCCATCCTTTACAAGAAACAAGTCAAAGACAAGACCTCATCCATGCCATTAGGTGTGCATGTGTTCAGATTAAAACGGTACCAAGCCTCCCTCTGTAGCAATTCTCAGGTTCTCCTCCTCTAGACCAACTGACGGTTTCAGGCCCATAAACCTAATTGAATTGGCATCATGGCTTGACCTTTCATCATTCTTTCTAATGGCACACTTATGTTTCAAACATGAATCCCCAAATCCCCCAAAAAATGTCATGGCTAATAATACCCTATATTATTTTTGCCACCTTTGTAACATTTTAGTTTTGGTTTACCGTGGTGTATGACTTTTTAAACAGCGAGTGTGCTTGGTATGATGATCAGCTCCTCTAATGCAGGGTAGGACTACGTTTTGACAAGCATACAAATTCACCTTGTTCTTGCCCCATCTGAAATTACTTCTCTACTTTTGCTGCCTCCATCCTTTCTGTATTTGTTGTGTAAAAAAACGTTGTATATGATGGCACTGAAGTCTTAAGTTAGTGAATTGGCTAACAGTGTTAGTTGGTCACCAAATAGCCTACACATTGCGCTACACGCTGCGTAGGCTACGTGCATTCTCTCTCCTGCTGATTTGCGTTCAGTAGCCAAGTGCGTAATATTGCAAAAGTTGTTTATTGTAGCCTACAGAAAATAAATAGCCTATCATACTGTCAGTTAATTGCCTACAGTGCAGTGAAGAGTTTGGAGAGTAAAGTTATAGGGCAACTTGAAGTTTTATGAAAATAATTTACGAACCAGAACATGGACCATGAAGCTTCTATTTCTTGCAGCTGTTAAAACACCCGCTAGATAGTTTAAATACCCACCAACATTCGTTTTTGCAGTACAGATTATTTCTCAAAGTTATTTGTCTACTACTGGCTGATTTATCAAACTAGTGCTTTCTCGTTCGTCCTCCGCAAACTACAGGTGTTTCGGTAGAGAGCCATTGAATAAGCGATGCTAAGCAATTTCTGTAACACTTTTTGTGACATTCAGCAAATATCTCCTCATTTAATGTAGGTTCCTTCGGACAATAGGCCTACGTTCTACTCTACGTGCAGTTGTCCTCCATCTCAGTTGCATCAGTTTTCTAATTTTGAAGGTTCTAAAACATTATTATGCTTTACTGAATCCTTCTCGTTTTCTTTCATTTGTCCAGCTAACTTTTCCATTGAACCTAGCCATTTATGATGGATTACACACTCGACATTCTGAAATGTCCTGCACGATCAAGGCCAAATTAAGTTATCACGCAGCCAATGTGTCAACAGCATCAGTGCTGACGGTGACGGTGCGTTTCTGATGTCAGATTATTATGTAGGCTAGCCTACTAGACTGTTCTCACGTTGCAGCGCTTTACTTATAGTAGCATTAATCAATATGAGGGGCAGAGGGGGATAAATGTTGTCCCCCCGACGATAAAAAATAATTTAGCAGAGGTAGGGATAGGAAAAGCAGAGGGGGGGAAATCCTCACCATCCCCCTCTACAAATCGCACCCTGCTCACTTCTCTTTCTGGGACGGTAAGTCTCAATGTTGCAAGGTTGGTTTTCCGCCTGGGGACGATAGGCGCAGCGGGGAAAGTCACCATTTTCACCGGAACAGGTCATTTAACCATCCGAATGATTTCTAAACGGGGTTATTACGTTGAAATAGTTGCCAAGTTCCCCTTTAAGACATGACAAATGTGGATAAGCAAGTGATTTTGCCTTTTACTTTAAACGTATGTGTTTGGATGTGCAACATAGTTCTCTATGAGCATGCAATTGCATATAGACAATTAAAGCACTTAAAGTTACCATCTGGTATTTTGAAAGAAAGAGGTGTTGGAGTGGATGCAGGGAGATATGACTGCAGCAGGCAATGTTTGTCATGTTTCTCAAGATCCCCCGGCGGTTCTGCTACAAAAGAGCAAATGAGTGATCGCCTGTCTACATAGATAGATAGATTAGATAGATACTTTATTGATCCCCAAGGGGAAATTCAATGATGCAATCCTGCTTATAACGTGTTGAAACTAATAAGTGATGGACTGTTTTAATTAAATTGTTGTATTGAACAACACTGTATTGCCATTGGTTGATTATGGGAGTGTATGTTTGGGTGTGTGTACTTAAGAGTGGCTGTAACATTTATTCACTTGAGCACACTGAAGTGGGCACTGTGCCAAAATGTAAAACATTTTTGTATGCAAAGTGAGGCATGTTTTCTCCTTTCTGAGGTTTGGCCCATCACTCTTAAAGACAAAAAAGAGATGCTCATACCATACAATCCTCTGAGAGGGTTTTCCTTATGAAGATTTTGACTTTTACTTTGCCACAATTGGACAATGCATTGCATGGTGACACACTTTAAATACAGTTTTAATGCTTAAAAATAACCTTTCAATCAATTATCACATCAATCGAATTTATTATCACTTCTATGCAACTCCACACACAACACAAAACTGTGTTCTGTGTTCACAGTTCCTTTCTGTTATCAATCCAATGTGTATCGCATTACATTCATTTGCTTAGTATTATATTACTGCTGAGCGTCGTGCCTAACAACGCCCCTTAGCAGTTCTAAAATCTCGGGGCTTATTGCTTAATTACTCGTGCAAGAATGCAACTTCCCTATTACAACTTTTTACCTAATCTCCGAAATGGTAATTTTTAACCTAGCTTGGTTTGCCACACTTTCTTCTTGAGAAACTGTGCTTCTGCATTCTTCAGCCATATAAACCCGAGTTCATCTGTGACAGAAATAGTTAACTGGGGACTGATCATGGCTACCTCAACAGTCATTCTGCTTGTTCTTCTCCTGGGGACGCTAAACACAATCCAGTGTCAGTATGAAGAGGTAATCTATCCTGATGTATCCAGCAGAGAAAACAGTAAATTATCTTCAAGAAAAGAGTAGATCTGGCTTTGGTCCAGGTGGTTCTGTCCTGTTTCAGAATAATAAGACTGAACTTTTTAGGTGACTGATGTAAAACAGTCCATGGAATTTTATGTACAACTCTGTGAAATATCCTGATTTTTAAAATCAGATGTATTGTCATATGCATGACTGCAATTTTTTAATTCAGACAAAATCAGAGGATGTTGAAGAGGGTGGCCCACTTGGTGAGTGCTTTCATTAAATTTTTCACATTTCATATTACCGGCTAAAAGCTGAATGATGGTTTAAAAGGCATTAAGAAATCAAGGACATTTATTCTGTCTGATAGAAGTGACATAAATCTTTGAATCAATAACCTTTTAAGGCCCTGCATGTAAGCATAATGTAGCCTGTAGCATTTTAAACATTTAAGAATTAAGTATTAAGAAGAGGTGGGAATATGCATATGTGTAAATGTTAAACATGCATCTTAGTAAGAAAATGAGGAGGATAACATAGTGTCCAATGATTGAAAGGGCCTCTGATATGTCAAGGTAAGAAGAGTTAATGTCTTTAAAATAGAAATCCTAATACATTTTAATTATCGGGATAGAACTAAACATCACATATCAGCATATAACCTAAATATCATAAGTAAAAGGAGTCCAAGGTCCATGGCCATTTTGACCACACATACTGTAGGCCTAACAAATAGACTATATTACATTAAATCTAGCATAATTTTAAGTATAATTTTATGCTTTAGACGATATTCCCCCATGAAGAAAGTACACAGTGTCTGCTCTGATTGAAAGGGCCAGCAAGAATGCAGGTAAGAAAGTGTTGCACCTCTACTACTGTATAACCCAAAAGAAGAAAGTATTGTTTTAAATGATACCATTTTAACCAAACATTATGCAACAAGATGGTTATTTTAAAGTACTTAGGTATCATGTCTTAAACATTGTACATAAATGTAATTCTGATATTTATAATTATTTATTTAATTTTAAAATACTTATATGACCCACAGATCACAGAGGGTGATTGCTCATTTAAAACTGAAGTTCCAGAACTCAACTGTTGTGTTTGTCATGTCATGTTGTCATGGCCACCTATCTACGGAAGTAGTATGCTTTCGCCTCACTACATTGGCAACCAGTACTGTAAGGGTCATCTTTCATTGGAAAGATATTGCATTTTAGTTTTGGGTACAATTAATGGTTCTGTACTTGTGTGCTTCTAATTCATTGTTTAGATATTACATTTTATAATTATTTATTTAATTTTTCAGTTTAGAGGTACAGAGGGGTTATCGCGAGTGTACACTTGGTTCCGAATATCATCTTCATTGGCCAGATACATTTGTTTTAAAGGCCGAGTCAGAGAGGGTTAAAAGCTAGTAACCAGTATCTTTGGTCATTTCAACAGAAAAACATTTGTTTAGATTTAGTTAGTGATGTCTATGGTGGTCATCCTTTATCAGATATTACTTTTGTTTAGAGGTACAGTTAAAGTGATTCTGTAAGGGCCATCTTTCATTGGACAGATATTACATTTGTTTTGTACGATAAAGCTGCAATCAAGGATCTTTGGTGCAGTGCAGTCCTTAATCTTATCTATGGTGTATCTTCTTTATCTTTGCCTTTATCTTTATCTTTGCACGACAAAGGAGAGGGCCTGCAGTCTTTGCTCAGTCCAGTGGGAAAGGGATGGAGATAGGTGCACATCCAGTCACGCCTTGGGTACTGTGCCTAATAATTTGAGCAAATGTCACAACAACGAACTTGGTGAATTTAGATTTTCCATCAACTTCAATCGAGAATTTGGATTTTGATTGCTTTATAAATACTTTGAGAAAACCAAGAATTTAACAAATAGAAACCAGACAAAACAGTAATGAAGGAAGAATCCACAAAAAGAGCATCCTCAAGCAGTCCTCATAAAAAGTGACCTTTTAATGGATGAGTTCCCATATGTGGTGCAATATACAGTACATTGTTTCCACAATATTTTTGATTCTTGCATTTTGATATAGTGTCCCACTGATGGTCATGTTGATGGTGCAGGTGCTGGTCCTACGTGGGGCGTAGAGGTGGAGGACAGATTGTGTCACTGGCTCGACGAGGGTGTGTGTACCACCAGGTGATCCAGCATGAGCTCCTGCACGCCCTGGGCTTCAATCACGAGCAGACCCGCAGTGACCGTGACCGATATGTCCGTATTTACTACCAGAACATCCTCAGAGGTGAGCAAGACCTGCTGATTTCTCTTTTACATTTACTCATTTGGAAAATACAATACATACAGTATGCCAATTATATCACAAGGGCCTTTGTCCCTGGAGCAACTTGGGGTTAAGTACCTTGTACCTTGCTCAAGGGCACAACGGTGGAAGCCAGGACTTGAACCCACAACTTCCCCAACTCAGGCTACTGCATGCTAGACCGGCTCCTTAGCCACTATGCTACCACTGCCTCCTTATTTAATCCTACTACTATGTGTTATAACCTCTGACTCAGTTTGTATATATACTGTATTACATTTTTTGTTGTACCATCACCCCCATTTCAGGGGTCTAGGGGGTCTAGGGGATTCTGGGGTGTAGGGGTCTAGGGGTCTAGGGGTCTTTTAGGGGTGTTGGGGGTCTAGGGGGTCTAGGGGGTCTAGGGGGTCTGGGGGGTCTAGGGGGTCTAGGGGGGTCTAGGGGTCTAGGGGTTCTAGGGGGTCTAGGGGGGGTGTTGGGGGTCTAGGGGGTCTAGGGGTTGCAATTGAGTCCATCTGTCTTTCCCCGTTGCTTGAATTTCCCCTTGGGGATCAATAAAGTATCTATCTATCTATCTATCTATCTATCTCTCTATCTCCATCTCTATCTCTCTATCTCTCTCTCTCTCACACATAACTTAAGAACTACTGAATCTACTTTCAGACAAGGTAGAGGGTCAGCATCTTGATCCTCCTACATGATTATCCTGGGAGCTGGATTTCCCCCCCTCTTTCTTTAACATTGAGGAATATGAGTGAGGGTCTGCAGTCAGGGTCTGGATTTTATTGCAGGTAGTTTTTAAATGGCACATTGTGTGTTCACGGCTCACTAAACATTGGTTTTCCACAGGACAAGAGCACAACTTCAGAAAGATTAACACCAACAACCTGGGCACCCCCTATGACTACGGCTCAGTCATGCATTACGGAAGGTCAGTTCTGAGCTGCAAACACACACACACACACACACACACTCTCTCTTCTTCTCTCTCTCTCTCTCCCCCACACACACAAACACAGAGAGAGAGCGAGAGATAGATAGATAGATAGATAGATAGATAGACAGATACTTTATTGATCCCCAAGGGAAAATTCAAGGAAAGAGAGAGACAAAGAGAGAGACAGTCATTGATAATTCTTTTTTTTTCTGGTCACATGTTAGGTAATGAAACATCAAACACTGCAGTAAATGCTTGACTTGGTGACATAGATGTATCTTCTGCTTTTCAGGTATGCCTTCTCCGCAAACCGGCAGCCCACCATTGTCCCCATTCCCCAACGGCCAATGTGTGTAGATCGAAGAGCCACCCAGATGAGCCGCATGGACATCCTGCGGGTCAAACGCTTCATGGATGCAGTATGTAGCACCATTGCTCACCCATAGCCTTACTGCTGTCCAAACGCCTTTTGCTGGATGCAGCAGTATGTAGCACCATTGCCTTTCACTCCATAGCCTGGTCCAATTCTATGGATGCTATATGTAGCAATCATTGCTCACTCCATAGCCTTACTGCTGTCCAAACGCCTCTATGGATGCAGTATGTAGCACCATTGCTCACTCCATAGCCTTACTGCTGTACAAACGCCTATACAGTATATATGCATATACAGTATATATTTAGTTAATTACTTACTTAAACACATGTTTGACTTAAAATGTACATTATTTTACCATTTCTTTACTAAATGAATAGTTGTTTAGTGGTTAGTGTATAGAATTAAGATTAATATAGATTATTTCAGGTGTAGCCTAGTGTAATCTGACATGTGTTGATGACCGCAGGACAGTTTATGAAGTATACTTTCAGGAAAAATAAGTTATTTTTTGTCCTTATCCTTTGTTTCAGGATAAGTTGGGCTGTTGCTGACAAGACCCCAGACCGCAAATCAAAAGAAGAACTGGCTTTCCCGCTCAATTGAAATGAAGGAAATGTTTGAAAAAAAAGGAAGTTTGATTGTGTTCCCTTCTAACAAGACTGTTTTGTTATAGTACTACAAGTTTATATCAACCCAAACCCTTGACTGTACACAATGAGTAAATTCTTAAGCTTTCATGTTTAAACCAATAAAATTGGGCAGCGTGAAACAGTTGAAGCTCATGTTTCCTTTGTCATTAGTAATTTCCTTCATTTGTCATCCCCAATATGTTTCCTTTGTTATTAATCAAATTTTAGCCCTGGCAGCTGCCGGGATATTTGTTTTCTTAAAACTGCTGGCCATCAATCATTATCTTGCCCACCAAACCACTCTAGATTTCTAGGCTAGATCTGAATCTGAACTGACCACATTTTAGCGCTCCAAGTCACTTGATATGACTTAAAAACACAACTGAGACCTAGCACCAGGGGGCCTCATTTATAACGGGTTCTTACGCACAGGTTTGATCTTAGACCGTGCGTACGCTCAAATCCATGCCAACGCTCAGATTTATAAAAAACCGCCTTTTGACGTGAAAAAAAGTGCTTATCTCCACGTCAGGTTCAAACTTGACGTACGACCATTTCCTTGTGGTAATACCAGGGTACTGCAAGTAATCTGAGGTCCAAGTGCAATGCATTTTCAAAATTCCAAGACCAACGATCTCATGTCTTTCTTTGCCATATGCATGATCAATATCAGAAGATTTTAAAGACGTTTTTGGACGCAGCTTAATGTTTCATGGTTTGGCTAATGAGAACTATAGCCCACTTAAGAAAGTGAAAAGACGTATAGCTTACTTATTTCACAATATCTAAAAAAAAAAACACCAAGACCTACGATAGAATAATTGAAACATTCTTACAGGTGATCTAGTATATTTAGTGTTCTCACCAATCTAATATTGACCATCAAATGTCCAATTGCCCTCGTTTAGGAGAGGAAGGCATTCAAAAAAGGCGTTCGAACAGTTTGATAATGTTGGAGGTTATTGTGCAGTATTGGGAATATAGGATAGTATTTGATCATACAGTTTTGAATGTTAAAAGTGAATACACTTTTTTGAGAGGTGGATAAACTCTAATAAGAGGTGGGTAGGCTAAACTCTATTTCTGACATTTCAGAGGTGGATAAACTGCATTTACTCGCGTTTAGCCTCCACTACATCCTAATTTGCGCTCATAGGCCTATTCCCAGCTTCGTAACAGAAAGGTAATATTTGACTGTAAGCTATACAATGTAGGCTATAGATATTTTATATCATATATAGCCTACACAACCAAGGGACGGAAGTTATCCTCTGAAAGCAGGGCATCTTCATATTTAGTGTTGCGTAAAGAGGTAACCCTTTTACGCAACCCTTTTATAAATGAGGCCCCCCAGGGGATGGTTTCTACGCATCCCTTTTATAAATTAGGCCCCTATTTTGAAGCTATGATTAAAAGTAGATCAATGTAGAATGAAAATATGGAGTACCTTAGACCATTATTTGGCAAAGTATGCTCATGCGTTTTGTAAAATGCCCTATGGAAACTCCCCATAGGACTTTTGTCCAAAATGCATACTGACAACCAAATGCTTACTGCCTATGAACCCCTTTGAGTAGAAGCATAATGGTCTTAAATAAATGGTAACACTTTGAAGTTTCATGCTTTCATTTGAATTGTTCTTCAGGGATTCTGATAATGACTACACTAAATATGGAATAATTGCACAAAAATATATATCTTTGCAATTTCTACTTCAATTCAATTGGTGTGTATAAGATGGACTATACATCTGCACAACTAATATTGGATAAAATAACATGATTATTAAATTTCTATGGATTCCTGTGAATATCTCAAGACCGAATATGCTATAGCATATTGCTAAGGCTATACACTGGAGCTAGAAGGTAGGGAAGCACCAAAGGTGGAGGATTAACTTCTTAAAAGTGAGACATAGTTAGATTTATCTGATAATGTAAAGTGCTACACATATTCTACATGAAAAAAGATTGTCATGTATTGATTCCCAAAAATTCAAGCTTTCAAATGATGTATAATATGACTATGCTACATACCAATCTGATTTAGAATGTTGGGGGGTGGTGGGCGAGGGGGGTAAGCATCCTGCCGGCAGGACACCGCAGACGATGTGTCTTAACTGTCTTAATAGTTGTCCAAGTAGTGCGCAAATAGACTTTTTGTAATATTATGACATTTACTCTATCTGATGACAAATCAGTGACATTATCTATCTCTGAAAACTGTTTCACCTCAGAACAGAAAGACCACAACAATCACATGTCGACCAACTGGAAAGAGATGTACATTTTGCAATTGATTAAGTAACTTAGGTACTCGCACAGAGAGGTTGTGTAACACAGTCTTTCATCTCTGCTTGTATCCATATTGACATCATCACAAAAAGAACTCCCATAATTGTGTTTCACCACACTGCTCCTTCTCTTGCATCCAAGAATTGATACCTGTCTCCGTCTTCGCTTACCTCACTATCTTCAGGGCGCGGCGTTGTCTCCCCTTTGCTTTCTGCAGAGATGTCTGAGGAGGAGCTGCCTTCTGAGGATCTGCCTGTCTCTGTGCTGCTGCAGAGGGCTAACTTCGGCCGGAGTGCGTCAGACAAGCACACACATGCAAGACTTGCAAATAATGCAGTGTGTGGCTAAATTACATTGACATTAGCTATCTTAATAATGCAGTGTGTGGCTAAATTACATTGACATTAGCTACCTTAAATCTATCTTAAAATTCAAGATTCTTTATTTGTCACATGTACTCCTGACTTTGTTACCAAAAACAGTGTTGTCACACAAATAATAAATTAAGTTTAAAACATTCATACTTCGAGTCTTACTTCAAGTAAGTTACCACACACAACTTCATAGAATTTTCTTGTTGAAACACTGTATGCTTTAATATTCTGTATAAAACCGTATAATCCATCAGCATCATAGCACTAGGCCTACTTCAATAGTCTTTGGTTTTACAGCTTTGAATATAAACAGCCATCTTTGCTCTGAGATTATTGCAAACAGCTTAGTACACATGGAAATTGCATGAGTCATATGTCATGCCTTGAAATAGTGTTTTCAGGATATGTTTCCCGCACTGTATTGGGGGCAGCCGTGGCCTACTGGTTAGCACTTCAGACCTGTAACCGGAGGGTTGCCGATTCGAACCCCAACCAGTAGGCACGGCTGAAGTGCCCTTGAGCAAGGCACCTAACCCCTCACTGCTCCCCGAGCGCCGCTGTTGATGCAGGCAGCTCACTGCGCCGGGATTAGTGTGTGCTTCACCTCACTGTGTGCTGTGTGTGTTTCACTAATTCACGGATTGGGATAAATGCAGAGACCAAATTTCCCTCACGGGATCAAAAGAGTATATATACTTATACTAATACTGTATTCTCACTAGTACATGCTGCTGATGAGATGAATGGAAATCCAGAATAAGACCATCAGTCCATACAGTAGGTCCGTTTCTCATAAGTGACCTTTTAATCAAAGAGTTCCCAAATGTGGTGCAATACGCATTGTTTCCATGTCAGAAAAAATAACATTGCAATAATTTTTGATTTTTGCATTTTGAATAATTGAAAGGAAAGTCTGTTGTTTCCCACTGAGGGTCATGTTGATGGTGCAGGTGCTGGTCCTACGTGGGGCGTAGAGGTGGAGAACAGATTGTATCTCTGGCTCGACGAGGGTGTGTGTACCACCAGGTGATCCAGCATGAGCTTCTGCACGCCCTGGGCTTCAACCACGAGCAGACCCGCAGTGACCGTGACATGCATGTTCGTATTCTCTACCAGAACATCGCCAGGGGTGAGCAAGACCTGCTGCTGCATCCGCACAGAATGATTCAATGACTTTTACATTTCATCATTTATATTTATTCATTTAGCTGGCACTTTTTTTTTTTTTTTTTTATCTAAAGCGACTTATTATGTCAATTATATTACAAGGGCCAGGCTACTGCATGCTAGACCAGCTACTTAACCACTGCGCTACCACCACCTCCTTATTTAAACCTATGTGCTTTAACCTCTGGCTCAGTCTCTATATATTCTCTATTTATTTTTTGTTGTACCCTCACCCCCATTTCAGGGTCTCGGGTATTGTAATTGGGTCCATCTGTCTTTCTCCATCTGTGGGTGTGTGTGTCCGCACACATAACTTAAGAACTACTGGTTCTACTTTAAGACAAAAGGGTCAGCAATATCTTGGACCTCCAAATGATTATCCTGGGTGCTGGATTTCCCCCCTCTTTCTTTAGCATTGAGAAATCTGAGTGAAGCTCTGCAGTCCCTGACAGCTGTTATTATTATTGTTGTGGACCGCCTTTGTACACAACATGGCAATGAATGCTTAACAAAATGGATTTTATTGCAGGTAGTCTATAAATGGCACATTGTGTGTTCACGGCTCACTAAACATTGGTCTTCTACAGGACTGGAGTACAACTTCAACAAGATTGACACCAACAACCTGGGCACCCCCTATGACTACGGTTCCGTCATGCATTACGGAAGGTCAGTTCTGAGTTGCAAACACACACACACACACACACACACACACACACACACACACACACAAACACACACACACACACACACACACACACACACATACACACACTCTCGCTATCACACACACAAACACACACACACACACACAAACAGATAGAGAGAGAGAGGGAGAGAATCATTAATACATTTTTCTGGTCACATCACATGTAAGGAAATAAAATGTCAAACACTGCAGTAAATGCTTGACTTGGTGACATAGATGTATCTTCTGCTTTTCAGGTATGCCTTCTCCGCAAACCGGCAGCCCACCATTGTCCCCATTCCCAACGCCAATGTGCAGATCGGAAGAGCCACCCAGATGAGCCGCATGGACATCCTGCGGGTCCAACGCCTCTATGGATGCAGTATGTAGCACCATTGCTCACTCCATAGCCTGTCCAACGCCTCTATGGATGCAGTATATAGCACCATTGCTCACTCCATAGCCTTACTGCTGTACAAACACCTCTATGGATGCAGTATGTAGCACCATTGCTCACTCCATAGCCTGCTGCTGTACAGCATATGTGTCACCTCTGTCACTGCACAGTACTGCCTAATGAGCTTAAAAATGATAAATTATGATAATAAAAAATATATGATATTATTATATTATATTTTTTTGTTAATTACTGTATTACTGTACAGTATTCTGACATGTATTGATGTCCGCAGGACAGTTTGTGAAGTGTACTTTCAGGAAATTAATACATTTTGTTTGGCTGCTTTTTTTAGAATAAGTTGGGTTGTGGCTGACAACATGAAGACCTAGACCGCAACTCAAAAGAAGTGGCTTTCCCGCTCAATTGCATAAATGAAAAAAAAAAGAAATTGTCTGATTGTGTACCCTTCTAACGAGACTGTTTTGTTAGCTTTCATGTTTAAACCAATAAAGTTTGGCAGAGTGAAATCAATAGTTTAAACTCATGTTTCCTTTATCATTAGACATTTGCTTCATTTGTCATCCACTATATTGAAGGGCAAAAATACATACTCCCTTGTCTCATGAAGATCTGAATTATGAATCAAATTCCTTGCATTCCAGATGCAACACATTGGTTTACAGTAGACACAGACGTATCGGCGACATACAGAAAAATAGACATGTAACCCACTGTAGGCTATCATGAGTCTATTTGATGGAAATGTAACCTACATGTAACCCACTGTAGGCCGTCATGAGTCTATTTGATGGAAATGTAACCTACATGTAACCCACTGTAGGCCGTCCTTGAGTCTATTTGATGGAAATGTAACCTACATGTAACCCACTGTAGGCCGTCATGAGTCTATTTGATGGAAATGTAACCTACATGTAACCCACTGTAGGCTGTCATGAGTCTATTTGATGGAAATGTAACCTACATGTAACCCACTGTAGGCCGTCATGAGTCTATTTGATGGAAATGTAACCTACATGTAACCCACTGTAGGCCGTCATGAGTCTATTTGATGGAAATGTAACCTACATGTAACCCACTGTAGGCCGTCATGAGTCTATTTGATGGAAATGTAACCTACATGTAACCCACTGTAGGCCGTCATGAGTCTATTTGATGGAAATGTAACCTACATGTAACCCACTGTAGGCCGTCATGAGTCTATTTGATGGAAATGTAACCTACATGTAACCCACTGTAGGCCGTCATGAGTCTATTTGATGGAAATGTAACCTACATGTAACCCACTGTAGGCCTTCATGAGTCTATTTGATGGAAATGTAACCTACATGTAACCCACTGTAGGCTGTCATGAGTCTATTTGATGGAAATGTAACCTACATGTAACCCACTGTAGGCTGTCATGAGTCTATTTGATGGAAATGTAACCTACATGTAACCTACTGTAGGCTATCATGAGTCTATTTGATGGAAATGTAACCTACATGTAACCCACTGTAGGCTGTCATGAGTCTATTTGATGGAAATGTAACCTACATGTAACCCACTGTAGGCTGTCATGAGTCTATTTGATGGAAATATATGAAATTTGAAACATTACGAATGGAAGATAGATACCTGTCTACGGTGCATCCTAAACACCGGGCTGGGACATTTATGCTTTGCTAAATAGTTTTTTCTGCTGTTGACTTGCTCACAGTGCTTGGTGGCCCTGTCAATGTTTTGTAAAATGTTGCATTAAGACCACAAAATGTCTACACGAAATAAATGTGAGCATTCATTCCCAAACACCCACTAGAGACAACTCCCTAATTTCAGTCTTCAATTTCTTTTATTTTTCAACAAAGGTGTTTCAAGTAAGGAAAAGCATGGTTTAGTCTACAAAGGCTAAAGTAAAGTAAAGTAATTGATCATACTTGTAAAATGTTTTGCGTGCATAAATGGAGAGTCATTAAGTATAAACTGCTCACAATGTAGTTTAGAGACAACTCTAAATCACCAACAAAGCAGTTTCTGTGCGCAACAAATAGGTTTCACACCTGTGCTTATGCCCCGTTGATGTGGGCTCTAAGCAAAGCCAAGCCAGAGAAAAGAACCAAACCAGGAACAAACAACATCACCACCAGAACAGCCATCAAGAACATTTCACTTGGGTTATTAAGCTTCTTCTCCTTCTCCTTCTTGGTGTTTCATTGAATTAGGCCCACAATCAGCAACATAACATCATACGATGCAGCGTCTGTGAAATAAAAAATTGTGTATGCAAAGTGCGGCCTGTTTTCTCCTTTCTGATCAGTTATACGTTTGGCCCAGCACTACAAAGAAGAGCCTGAGTGGAGCCTGCTCCTACCATACAATCCTCTGAGAGTGGTTTCCCTATGAAGATTTTGACTTTGACTGCCATAATCAACCTAATTTATTATCACTTCTATGCAACTCTACACACACCACAAAGCTGTGTTGTGTGTTCACAGTTCCTTTCTGTTACCTATTCAATGTGTATTCATTACATTAATTTACTTAGTATTATATTATTGCTGCACGACATGCTTATGGCCTATCAGGGCTTATTGCTTAATAATCATGCAACAATGCAACTTCCCTGTTTTATTTACCTAAGCTATGCGGTACGCAAAAGTAATTTTTTTAACTTGGTTAGCCTGGTTTGCAACAGTGTCTTTTTCAGAAACTGTGCTTCTGCATTCTTCAGCCATATAAACCTGAATTTATCCCGTCTAAGTGACAGAAACAGCTTACTGGGGACTGGTCATGGACACCTCTGCTGTCATTCTGCTTGTCCTTCTATTGGGGACACTCAACACAGTCCAGTGCCAGTATGAAGAGGTAATCTATCCTGATGTATCCATAGAGCAGGGAAAAGTCAGACCTCAGAGAGAGGAGCAGATCTGGCCCTGGTCTGGGTGCTTCTGTCCTGTTTCAGAATACTAAGACTGAACTTTTTTAGTGACTGATATAAAACGGTCCATGGAATTTTATGTCCAAGTCTGAGAAATATCCTGGTTTTTATATTGTCATATGCATTGTCTGTAACGTCTTTTTCCAGGCAAAATCTGAGGATGTTGAAGAAGGTGGCCCTCTTGGTTTGAGAAGAGGTGAGTTGTAACAAAGTGGATAAGTCTTGCATGACTGCATACTCTGTATTGAATAGTTATAATGTTAATGCTATTTTTAACTTTAGACAAGTTCTCAGAGGAGGATAACGTAGTGTCCAATCTGATTGAAAGGGCTGCTGACAAGAAGGAAGGTAAAGAATAGTTGCATGTCTCAAAAGAAATCCTCTCATTATACATTACTGATTATCGGGATATAGAACTAAACATCACATATCAATATTTATAACCTAAATATTATGTAAAAGGAGCCCAAAGTCCAAGACCATTTCGACCACACATAGGCCTAACAAGTAGATATTACATTAAATCTGCTGTAAATAATAGTGTTATTTTATGATTTAGACGATATCCCTGAGGAGGAGAAGTACACCGTGTCTGGTCTGATTGAAAGGGCCAGCAAGAATGCAGGTAAGAAAGTGTTGCACCTCAGAAAAAAACTCCTCTAACTACAGGTCACTCATGATTATTAAGGTAGAATTAAACATATATGATACTGTACTATATAACCCAAAGAATCAGTTCCATTACCATTTTAACTACACATAAGCCTAACAACTATATTAAATCTCCTGTATGTCTTAAATTACTTGTATGTTTACTTAATTGCTTGTTTAAATAATTCTGTTTTATTTATTTCAATTTCAGGGCAAGCGCTTGATGACCCAGAGATCACAGAGGGTGATATCGCAGTGTACACTGGGTTCCAGAACGCTGACCCCTGCACCTCGCGTGGCTGCAAGTGGCCTCGTGCCCGGGACGGCTTAGTCTACGTGCCTTACTACATCTCCAACCAGTACTGTAAGGGTCATCTTTCATTGGACAGATATTACATTTATTTAGAGGTACAGTTAGTGATTCTGTAAGGGTCATCTTTCATTGGACAGATATTACATTTATTTAGAGGTACAGTTAGTGATTCTGTAAGGGTCATCTTTCATTGGACAGATATTACATTTATTTAAAAGATGCCCTGCCACACGTATTTCATTACTTTGTGGTAATGTCTGAAGTTCTACCATGGACACTGTAACATTTTATGTGGATAACATGCAGGGTTGCCACCTGTGTCTGACAAAAATCCTGGACATTTTGACCATCCAATCGACCTTTTTGTTTGTAAGCAACGGCGCCTTTCGCACATCTAACCCAAGATAAAAACCGTCATTCTAAGCGACAATTGTATAGCTAAAATTAGTAAGAATGACAATTTCTAGTTATTTGTTTAGTTAATTGCTTTATTTAATAGCAGACCTTTATTATTTTGTTATATTTTCAACAGTTTTTAGTTGTGGACACCTGGGGGCAGTATTGAGAAAAAAGGGGGATACATCATTAGGTTCTGCTTCTTTGCTTATGTGGAATAAAAACAAATAATGTCATTGTTCAGTCTGTAAGAACCAAATGTAGCGATGTGAGGTGTAGTGTCATTCAGTCTGTAAGAATAACCAGATGTAGCGATGTGAGGTGTAGTGTCATTCAGTCTGTAAGAATAACCAGATGTAGCAATGTGAGGTGTAGTGTCATTCAGTCTGTAAGAATAACCAGATGTAGCAATGTGAGGTGTAGTGTCATTCAGTCTGTAAGAGATGTAAGGTGTAGTGTCATTCAGTCTGTAAGAATAACCAGATGTAGCAATGTGAGGTGTAGTGTCATTCAGTCTGTAAGAATAACCAGATGTAGCAATGTGAGGTGTAGTGTCATTCAGTCTGTAAGAAAAACCAAATGTAGCAATGTGAGGTGTAGTGTCATTCAGTGTCCAGGATTTTAATTTTAATTTTCCTGGACAGACCGGGACAAATCCGGGACAATCAGGAAAATCCTGGACAGGTGGCAACCCTAATAACATGCCTTGGTTACCTTGTTTCAAGCCATTCTAGCGTGGTATTTAAAGCCTGCATGAAGACTCAGCTCGATTTGCGCCAGTTCTCATTAATATTCAACGAGCTAAGCTGCTTGACTCTGATTGGCTACCAGCTAGTAGGTTTCGTCCATAACATGACAGCCATTATCAACTAATTTTAGCTTCATGGCATGAACTTAGCTTGGCTAGCGAGTGCTAGCATTGTCCAAACGTGCATAAATAAAACCTGCTAGGCTAGCGAATTCATTAAACCCCTTCCTTGAGTTGACAATAACGTTTTACTACGGGCACTGATCGTAGACTGCTGCGATGGTAGCCTACTGCTCCAGGCTTCAACAGCAACCTTTTTGCAAAGCCTGTAGCATTGCTCCAAAAAATAAACTAAGGTCATTTGATCCTCAAGTCTGGGTTCTTGGGCAAAATGCATTGTTGAAGTTCTATTCATGCATAGCGCACAAGTCCGTTGACATTCAGCCATCCTTGCATAGGCCTACGAAAACTGTCACAGAGCTAAACGAATTTTGTGGGTGCGGTCTCAACTGGGCGAGCTCATGAATAGTAATGAGCTCATCAATTCCACGTCAATCTGAAGAGCTTTTGCAATTGGCCTAATTTCTCTGCTTATTTCTTTTCAGTGGCTAAAGCTGACAGAGGATGTACAGTAGCTGTTTATTTTCACATTCACGACATAGCACAAACACATATTAAAAAACGGTTTTGTGTGGCAGGGCACCTTTAAAGGTACAGTTAGTGATTCTAATAACAAACACTTTTGTCAGATTTATCTAATCTTTATCTATGGTGTCTCTTCTTTATCTTTATCTTTATCTTTATCCTTATCTTTATCTTTGCCGTTCTTCCTTAAAGCGTCCCGTGAAAGAGCCACCATTGAGAGGGGCCTGCAGTCTTTTGCCCAGTCCACCTGTATCCGCTTCCGACGACGCACAAGGGAGAGAGACTATGTGCACATCCAGTCACGCTCAGGGTACTGTGCCTAATACGCAGCAAATGTCACAATAATGCACAACTTGGTGAATTTAGATTTTCCATCAAATTCAATCGAGAATTTTTATTTTGAGTTCACAAGACAAATCAGTAATGAAGGAAAAAAAACATCCTCAGTCTTCATAAGTGACCTTTTAATCTAAGAGTTCCCAAATGTGGTGCAATATACTGTACAGTACATTGTTTCCGCATCAGAAAAATAGCATTGCAATGATTTTTGATTCTTGCATTTTGAATAATTGAAAGGAAAGTCTGTTGTTTCCCACTGATGGTCGTGTTGATGGTGCAGGTGCTGGTCCTTCGTGGGGCGTAGAGGTGGAGAACAGATTTTGTCCCTGGATCGACGGGGGTGTGTGTACCACATGGTGATTCAGCATGAGCTCCTGCACGCCCTGGGCTTCAACCACGAGCAGTGCCGCAGTGACCGTGACCAACACGTCTATATTTATTACCAGAACATCGTCAGAGGTGAGCAAGACCTGTTGCTGCATCCGCACAAAATGATTCATTGATTTGTCTTTTACATTTCTTCATTTATATTTATTCATTTAGCAGGCACTTTTTTTATCTAAAGTGACTTACACATGTCAATTATATTACGAGGGCCAGGCTACTGCATGCTAGACCAGCTAGCCACTGCGCTACCACCACCTTCTATTTAAACCTACTATGTGTTTTACCCTCTGGCTTAGTTTGCATATACTGTATTAAATGTTTTGTTGTACCCTCACCCCCCTTTCAGATGTCTAGGCAGCATTTCCGCTTGAAAAAAGTGGTGCCGGTCACTGGTCCAGACATTTTGATGATGTGCCGGTCAAATATCCTATCGCTTCTTAATTAGTCAAGTTGAGGAAAACTGAAGACAGGCAGGCTATAGCTTAAAGAATGACACAATCAGGCTGTGTAGAATGCAACATGTTTATTAGCCTAATTTAAACATGCTTAACTTGTGTCAATTAATTTAAAGATCTAGCCAGTTTCTATGCTGTTTTCATGTACAGCAAGAATCCGCTTTGTTCGTTGTATTAAATATGTTGTTTGTTGCTGCTACCACGTTATTTCCAGTGGTTCAACAGTTTCACTTGCGCAGATGCGCACACACATTGAATGAGCGCTCACACCACTACCCCCTAATGCTACGCCTCTTTATTTGATAACACTAAATACACTAAACACTAAATCTGGAAAATGTTTAGTTTCTTTTTCTTTTTGTCTGCGGTTCCATGATACCATTCTGTTGTGCCGCAAATTATCCGCGGTCATAGACAGGGAAAGCATGCTCTGGGAACAGAACACAGTTGTATGTCCAGTGTAGCCATGGGTCTGTCTACACGGAAAATGACAAGTGTCTTGGTACGGCCGCACCCCCTACACCTCCACTTCACTGATTCTGACCGATACGCCTGACACTTTGGCTTTTTCTCTGGTGGGGGTGGAGCTGACCGGACATCTGAGGCTTCAGGCGTTACCGATTTACCATCATCCATTGCGTCTGGCCTCTGAAAAAAGCTTTTAAGGCTAGTCTGCCTGGGCCTGGCCATGTTTGAACCGTCTCACTCATTCGTTTGTTGTTTATAACAGACATTTTAAACGTGCACTTTATTTGAAATGCAGCATATGGTAACGGTAGAGCCTGTTCCTTTAAAAGATAGCCAAAGGATGGTGTATTCTTGCTTTAGTATAGGCCTACATTTTAGGCTTATTCTCAAATTCATTGTGTTAGGGGGGCGGGTTTATTATTCGGACAATTTGACCGGAGAGATTTAATTTTGTCAATTTTCATTTTTTTTCCGGCCAATGTCCAATTACCAGACAACGGAAACCCTGGGTCTAGGGTATTGCAATTGGGTCCACCTGTTTTTCCCCGTCTCTCTCTCTCTCTCTCTCTCTCTCTCTCTCTCTCTCTCTCTCTCTCTCTCTCTGTGTGTGTGTGTGTGTGTCTGCACACATAACTTAAGAACTACTGGTCCTACTTTCAGACAAGGAAGAGAGTCAGCAAAATCTTGGACCTCCTACATGATTATCCTGAGTGCTGGGTTTCCCCATGTTCTGAGAAATATGAGTGGGAGTCTACAGTCACTGACAGCTGTTGTTATTATTGCTGTTACTAGTAGTTTTGTTATCACTACCTGGCTGCATGAGATATTGGAATGTGCCAGAAAATGAAATATAGTGTAACATTTAACTAGAATAATGTAGTTAGTAGATTTACGCGGTGTACCGCCTTTCTACACAACATGACAATGAATGCTTAACAAAATGGATTTTATTACTGGTAGTTTATAAATGGCACATTGTCTGTTCTTGAATTTCCCCTGGGGATCAATAAAGTATCTATCTATCTATCTATCTATCTATCTATCTATCTAGCTGTTCACAGCTCACTAAACATTGGTCTTCCACAGGACTGGCATACGCCTTCAACAAGATTAACACCAACAACCTGGGCACCCCCTATGACTACGGCTCCGTCATGCATTACGGAAGGTCAGTTCTGAGTTGCATGTGTTACCACCAAGCCAGGGTGCGAGCGTGGCTCTGTAGCATTTATCCCAATCTGTGATGGGATTAAAAAGTGTACTACAAAACATGTGTAAATGGCTTCTCACGACTGTTTATTCTACCAAGAAATGTGGATTTTCAAATGCATACATTGTTCCAGACATATTCATTCAGCTACAGTACATGAAGTCATTTACCATAGCACCATAGATCATTAACTTTTACTTCCACTTGAACTGCATTTCAGATTTAGTAAAAAATAAAGAAAATATGTTGGATTTGTATTCACATAGCATTAAACTATGAAGCTTAGAAGCTTTCATGAACTCATATTTTCATTGTTCTAAGCAAATGTTCTTAAATGCATCTCAAAACATAAACCTATTCACTTTAAACAAATACTGTCTAATGACCATCATCTCCTACGTAAAGGTGCTCTGCAAGGGCGCGGGAAGGGGGGTGCTGAGGGTGCTGCAGCACCCCCTGCTGGCAGGAGATAGATTTTAAAAAAATATTATATATATTTTAAATTAATTACTAAATCGCTGTCTGACATTATTTATATTTTTGTATGTGAAATGATGAGTTAAATAGCAAAAAAGGGTTATGGATAGGTTTGAATATAGGCTACTAAAAATTAACAGTTATAGAGATCAACGTGAACGTGAGTCAGTGACATGACTCACGTTCGAGCGAGCAGGCTGAGGCTAGTTGACTGGAACGTTAGTAGAAAAGAATATGTCGCAGAAAAGGATACACAATTTTTTGATCCGCCATAGTAATGTGGCGATAATTAGCCAGATTTCATCTGATGTTGTACTTGACGGTTCCTTGTCCACCGCCGAGGCAAACTGTGTTGGAGCAGCTGAAGAGTCTGACTCTGAAATAACGTTAGCAAGCAACTCGGCTAACGTTAGCAGCACCATCATAGCATCTAGCACTAACGTTAACGTTATAGAAGGATTCGAAAAGCCCTGTCAGCCAAGCGACTTCAGTTATCCTGGAAGGAGGTTCGGGACAGAAACTTTTGAACAATCTTTTCAGCCAGGCTGGTACTCAAAGTGGCAATGGCTACAGTATGTGTCGGATAAGGACTATGTGCTGTGTTTTGTGTGCTGTAAAGCTAAAGAAAAGGGGTTCCGTCATGCCGAGGGAAAGAATTCTTTGACCAGTGGAGGATTTGCCAACTTGCGCAAAGCTACAAGCAAATTTTCCAACCATGATTGCTCTGACCTTCACCTCTATGTGCTATATTTATGGTTATGGTTATGGATTTAGCAGACGCCTTTGTCCAAAGCGACACATAAATACAAAACAACATAATAATATTTAAAATTGAACAGGGAACAGATTAAAATGTAGGTCAAATATAGTAAGGAGAATAGTTGTAGTACACAATAATATCAATTCAAGCAATAGCCTAATAAAAAGCAATGTAAAAAAGGGGAAAGGCAATAATAAAACAATAATGTCAATTCAATCAATAATATAAAAACAATGACATGCTAAGACTACATTAAGGAGAATATCAATAATAAACTATAATGTCAAATTAATTAACAGCCCAATTAAAATAAAACAACATTATATAAACCATAACACATAAGCGCTTAAACAACTAAGTATATGTTGAATAGGAATGTCTTTAGACCCCTCTTAAACGACCCAAAACTACCACAGGAACGGAGAGCACTGGGCAGTTCATTCCACCAACATGGAACTACTGAAGAAAAGAGTCTGGAATTAGACCCAGTTTTCATGACTGGTCGACACAACATACGCTCACCAGAAGACCGCAGTGGGCGGTTGGGGATGTAAGGCTTGATTATTGAATTAAAATAACTAGGAGCAGATCTAGTTAGTGAATCAGCTGTAATGATCTTGTTACACAAGCGGGTAAGCCAGCTAATAGTGAATTACAATAGTCCAGCTTAGAGATGACCATGGTCTGAACAAGAAGTTGTGTGGAATCTTGTGTCAGATAAGGTCTGATCTTCCTAATGTTGTAAAGCATAAACCGACATGATTTTGCAATAGAAGCTATATGCTCAGAGAAGTTAAGTCGGTCATCAATTACAACGCCCAAGTTTCGTGCCGATCTAGTTGGGGTCAGTGAAGTTGAGTCAAGCTGGATGTTAATCTGTTGGGGAATAGCTGTTTTAGCTGGAAACACCAAAACTCTGTTTTGAGAGATTAAACTGAAGGTGTCGATCTTTCATCCAGGCTGAAATATCCTTAAGGCATGCAGAAATCCGGTGGGAAACACTAGAGTTATCAGGTGGGAAAGACAGGTAAAGTTGAGTGTCGTCTGCATAACAGTGATAGTCAAATCCATGGGAGCGAATGGTATCACCTAAGGAAGTGGTGTAAATAGAGAAAAGCAAGGGTCCTAATACTGATCCCTGAGGCACACCTGTGGTGAGGTCATGAGACTTAGATACCTGTCCCTGCCAAGACACGTTGAAAGAACGCCCTTTAAGGTAAGATTCAAACCAGTCAAGAGCTTTTCCAGAAATTCCCAGTTCAGATAGTAATGCAATAATGCATATTTAAAGCCAAACATCTCTGGTGTGGTTTAGACGATCAGAAAAGTAATTTTCCTTAGCTATACTGAAATAGGCTAATGATGTCAAGTGCGCTTCTGTGGGGTTAGGGTGGGCACAGTGGAGTCGGAGTGCTGTCGCGGAAAATTGGAATTTGTGGCTGCACAGGACTTTTCTTACACTTCTTGCTATCACCCGCACACCGCACTAAAATCACGTATTCAGCAGTCAAAAACATGTCCAGGGGGAGAAATCGTTGGACATCCATTATTTGTTTTGTTGTCTGAAGTTGCAGCGCGTTTTCTAAATGATGTGCACGTGTTGTCAAATGAAGATGCAGATGTTTTCTTAAGTTGGTTGTGTTTTATCTATTTGCACGTGTTTTGTTGATTTGCATCTGTTGTCATAAGTTGCACGTCGTTTGCACCTGTCAGCCACCGTACTGCACCGTACTTACACATGCACACACCACACACCACACACACACACACACACACATACAGTACACACACTCATACACACAAACAGATAGAGAGAGAGAGGGAGAGAATCATTAATACATTTTTCTGGTCACATCACATGTAAGGAAATAAAATGTCAAACACTGCAGTAAATGCTTGACTTGGGGACATAGATGTATCTTCTGCTTTTCAGGTATGCCTTCTCCGCAAACCGGCAGCCCACCATTGTCCCCATTCCCAACGCCAATGTGCAGATCGGAAGAGCCACCCAGATGAGCCGCATGGACATCCTGCGGGTCCAACGCCTCTATGGATGCAGTATGTAGCACCATTGCTCACTCCATAGCCTTACTGCTGTCCAAAAACCTCTATGGATGCAGTATGTAGCACCATTGCTCACTCCATAGCCTTACTGCTGTACAGCATGTCACCTTTGTCACTGCACAGAACTGCCTAATGAGCTTAAAAATGATAAATTAAATTATGATAATAAAAAATATATGATATTATTATATATTTTTTTGTTAATTACTGTATTACTGTACTGTATTCTGACATGTATTGATGTCCGCAGGACAGTTTGTGAAGTGTACTTTCAGGAAATTAATACATTTTGTTTGGCTGCTTTTTTTCAGAATAAGTCGGGTTGTGGCTGACAACATGAAGACCCTAGACCGCAACTCAAAAGAAGTGGCTTTCCCGCTCAATTGCATAAATGAAAAAAAAAGTTGTCTGATTGTGTACCCTTCTAACGAGACAGTTTTGTTTGGCAGAGTGAAATCAATAGTTTAAACTCATGTTTCCTTTATCATTAGACATTTGCTTCATTTGTCATCCATTATATTGAAGTGCAAAAATACATACTCCCTTGTCTAATTAAGATCTGAATTATGAATCAAATTCCTTGCATTCCAGATGCAACACATTGGTTAGACACATACGTATCGGCGACATACAGAAAAAATAGACATGTAGCTTAGGCTATAATGAGTCTATTTGATGGAAATATATGAAATTTGAACCATTACGAATGGAAGATAGATACCTGTCTACGGTGCATCCTAAACACCGGGCTGGGACATTTCTGCTTGCTAAATAGGTTTTTCTGCTGTTGACTTGCTCATAGTCTTTGGTGGGCCTGTCAGTGATTTGTAAAATGTTGCATAAAGACCACAAATAAAAGTGAGCATTTGAACTAACGTTCATTCCCAAACACCCATAGACTACTCCCTAATTTCAGTTTTCAATTTCTTGCATTTCAACAAAGGTGTTTCAAGTAAGGAAGAGCATGGTTTAGTCTACAAAGGCTAAAGTAAAGTAAAGTAATTGATCATACTTGTAAAATGTTTTGCTTGCAAAAATGGAGAGTCATTAAGTATACAGTAAACTGCTCACAATGTACTGTAGTTTGTGGCAATGTGGTTATCACAGAACAAATACCTATTTTATTCTTACTATTCTTTCTATTCTATACACTCTTTTATTTCTTAAAAAATATATTACTGTATATGAAGAGCCTTCATTAGGAAACTAGATAGTTAGGCCTATTCAAATACATAATGCCCCACCTTGATTAGAACCTTGAAATGGGAGAACATTTTTACATTGTGTTGGTTAAAAATGACTATTCGCTGATAAATTGGTTATTAGTTTTTTTAAAAACTTAAATGTCAAAATCGGTATCGGCCTTCAAAATCACATATTGGTCAGCACCGGCTTTGCAAAAAACAATGTCCACAGACAAGGGTGAATATGTGGCATAATTTATGAAAGTACGATGTATTGCGACATCAGATGCAAGTCAAATTTGTAGTTTCTTATGTCTCATTCCATCGAACTACAGATCTGCTACCCGATCTGACAAACTTACATAGTGCGGTTATAGCCGATAGAGGGCCGCGAAGCGAATGCAGAAGTGCCGTTCACCCTGTTACAAGTTAATGAACCACTGAAACGATTTTGCAAACATTATTTTAAGTTACAAAAAACTCTTTGGTGTTGCTTTAAGATATATTGTAATTTTTTAAAATGAGTGAATTTGGCCTGCGTGCCCTTGATTATTTTCAGATTCGCCTTCTCTAAGAACAGGAGGCCAACCATGGTGCCCATCCCCAACAATGACATGGAGTTTGGCCAGGCCACTGAGATGAGTGAGAACGATATCATCAGAGTGAACAAGCTTTACAAATGTGCCATTCACATGGTGGATTCTATTTTTCAAAATACACATAAAATGTCACATAAAATACACATAAAATTTGTGTTTGCTGTTCTATATTGATAATGTTTTTTCTTATCAGGCAAAAGAAAGTGACAATGAAAAAGTTGCCTATGAACCTTCAGAACATCTTCTGTTGGGGGTTTACATGAAGATTTCAATCTGGTTCTCCACTCAGTTGCTCAGCTGCCAATCAAACCAAAAACCATGAGCAATTTGTCTGTTGATTGTTTATGTCATCACTGGAAAAGCAGTATAGGAAATATGCTATGACAACTGTTTTTTACATGAATGATAGAATGATATCTCGTTGGTCTCTGTTTACTTCCACTACACTTGTTAGGTAGACTAACGAGGTCCCAATATGAATGAATGCTTATTCATTTTATCAAGTATTTATTATTGTTTGACCATTTGTACCACATGAAAGGACAACAGTTTTACTGATTAAACGGCAAGAGAGAAATCAAAAGGGGGAAATGTTGCAAGAAAAAGAATTCAAATCAAGCAACAATGCAACTTCCCTGTTGCCCTCAATTAAAACTTGTCAACTGTCATTTTTTAACTGACCTGGTTTGCCACACTGTGTTCTTAAAAAACTGTGCTTCTGCATTCTTCAGCCATATAAACCTGAGTTCATCCTGTCTACGGGACTGAAACAGTTCATTGGGGACTGGTCATGGACACCTCGGGTGTTATTCTGCTTGTCCTTCTCCTGGGGACGCTAAACACAGTCCAGTGTCAGTATGAAGAGGTAAGGAGCCTAATCTATTCATCTATTCTGATGTACTGTATCCATAGGAGCAGATCTGAGCCTGATGAAACTCATGAGTCAGATATGATCCAGTCCTGTTTTAGCATCAGGTTTTCCCTCCGATTGCAGGAAGCTGATAGGATACATTTTAGCTTCATTTTAGCTTAAGCTTAATTTTATGATATTGTGTGTGTGTGTGTGTGTCTGTGTGTGTGAGTGTGTGTGTGTGTGTGTGTGTGTGTGTGTGTTGTGTTTCTTGGTGACTGATATCAAACAACTAATTGAACTTCATGACCCCATCTGAGAAAAACATCCTGAAGCGTTTTTCTTTTACTAAGATGTATTGTCATTTGTATATAATGAATTTTGTAATTTCAGTCAAAATCAGAGGATTTTGAAGGGAGTAGCCCAATTGGTGAGTTGTTTTCTTTAATTCAATGATGATTTAAGAAGAGAAAGGTATTGAGGACATGATTTCCTAAATGACAGTCTTGGCTTGTTCAAGTAATTGAAATGAATCAGGATTGCGTGAATGACCTTATATTTAGATAGCCTACAATTCTGAACTCTTTAGCCTATAGAGCCTTGCACTGAACAATTTCTACCTTATATAGTATTTGGGCGCTTTATAAAAATACATTATAATTCTTTCTGGAGAGTTGGTTAAAAAGCACATGCAGAAACTTTACATATGTTGAGATAAAAACAACACACAAACAATAATTATGTCACTTAAGGCTAAGATCTTAACAATGTAGCAAAATGTGAAGTATATTAATGTAATGTGTTATTCTTTTTAATTAATGTGTCATGTTGTGCTTTAGACGATATCCCTGAGGAGGAGAAGTACACAGTGTCTGCTCTGATTGAAAGGGCCAACAAGAATGCAGGTAAAGAAGTGTTGCACCTCAGGAAAAAAACCCTCTTACTCTAAATTAGAGCGGCACAAAATTGCCTTTAGGGGAGACCTATCACAACTATCACAACTAATTACTTGCAACCTCCTTATACTTGTTTTGAAATGATGTGAGATAGGCATTGGTGGCGGAGGCAGATAATGTCTGGCTATATCAACACCAAGGGTATTAATGTCACTGGCAGCCATAGACAATCTGATTTTTTTCCAATGGATAACTACAGTAGTACGTTTGACCCATCCAATGTATAACTGGCAAAAGAAGGCTGCATAGTGTTCTGTCACTGGTAAGCTCACGCACAGCATATTTGAACTCATCATTGCAAGAGGTGCAGGTAGAGATTTGAATTTGCGTAAGCAGAGCATCCACTTTCGGAGGAACATTATGAAACACTGTGGATTGTAAGTTTATATTTAGGGCTATGAATTATTTATTGTTTCAGGGCAAGAGTTGGATGATCCAGAGATCATAGAGGGTGATATTGCAGTGGACACAGGATTCCAGAATGCTGCCCCTTGTACGTCCCGCCGTCACCGCAACTGCAAATGGTATCGCTCCAAGGACGGCCGCGTCTATGTGCCGTACGTCATCTCCAGCCAGTACTGTAAGGATCATCTTTTATTACATCTTTTCTGTGGGCTTTTGGAACTGATGTTGAAGGATTATTTGTGAGTACTCAAAATAATCAAACTATTTGTGCAATGTTCTATATGGCAGGGGTTCCCAACCTTTTCTGGCAGGTGACCCTATGTCACAAAATGTTGGCGACCCCAATTATTCACAACATCTCTGTTATAACACCCAGTCGAGAGTGGGACTTTGAATTTCCCCAAATGTCCTAGCAAGCTAATTCGCTTGGCTATCTTTGCGTCTGTGGTTGTTTTGCTACTTTGCTTGGAATGTTGATCAAGCATGATTACGTCAATCAAGCATCTACTGTAATGTGGGCTATCTAGGTTTATTTTGATGTAGCCAGATTGTAATGAAAGATCTGATTACATGGGGGTTTTCATATTTTTTATGTAATGTATGTATATTTTAATGTAATGTACTGGTCAATCGTAAGACACCCAGTATCTCAGGCGACCCCATTTGAATTTCATGCGACCTCAAGGTTGGGAAACGATGATGTATGGTGATTTGCTAATGTTTGTTTGTTTGTTTGTTTGTTTGAGCATTGCTGGAGTAACCCATGGTGGTTACATGGTACTGATATGCAGCTGAATCATAATTTAAGCAACTAATGTTGGTGTATTTATATAATTTGTTTTGCATTTTTAAAAGCTTGGTAGATATGTTTTCTTTACCATTCTTCTCTACAGCCTCTCGTGAGAAGGCCATTATTGTCAAGGCCATGAACTCTTTTGCCAATGCCACCTGTGTCCGCTTCCGACCACGCAAAAGACGTCGCTCCAAGGATAGAGACTACTTGTACATCAAGTCCAAAAGAGGGTATCATACCCAATAAGTAACAGAACAGTACTAAAATGTTACCTTTAGATTTTCAATGAAGTTATCTGTGACATTAGCCAAAAATTTGATTAATTTAATCCTGAAAACTGCAGGTGCTGGTCCTACGTGGGGCGTAGAGGTAGGCGGCAGATCGTGTCCCTGGCGCGACGAGGGTGTGTGTACCACCAGGTGATCCAGCATGAGCTTCTGCACGCCCTGGGCTTCCACCATGAACAGGCACGCAGTGACCGTGACATGCATGTCCGTATTCTCTACGAAAACATCATACGAGGTGAGCAAGACCTGCTGCTTGAGGTAGCAAGGTGAGAAAGACCTGCTGCTTGAGGTAGTCTGCCCCCAACATCAAGCGAGGTGAGCAAGACCTGCTGCTTGAGGTAGTCTGCCCTTAATTATTTAACAGCAAAATAGTTCCGTATCTATTTCCCATATATTTGATCTACTGCCATATGTTTTTCTTTACATTCTGGAAAACACTTTTGACTCTTGCCAGGCATTTTCTTATTACTGTTATAATTATTACTGTATATATATATATATATATGATTTGTATTAAAACCTGTTCATAGGACATTTTACAGGTTCATTACTTACTTAAAAAAGTTTTTCCCCAGGAAAAAAAAGGAACTTCAAAAAGATTAAGACCAATAACATGGACACCCCCTATGACTACGGTTCAGTCATGCATTACTCAAGGTCAGTCATGCATTACTCAAGGTCAGTTCTGAGTTCCACACATCTTGTTCAACACCAACACTGGCATATGGACATATGGCATCTACTGTAGCTGACTCTCTCCCACACACACACACACACACACACACACACACACACAGGGCACGATTACATGATTCCATGTTCTGACAGAGTAGCAATGCACATACAGAGATGTGAAGATGAGAGATGTGCACAGACAGAGAGAGAAATAGAGAGAGAGAGAGAGAGAGAAAGAGAAACCATATACCATAGAGTGCACTCAAATTTATATTATGGATAATTTATGTTTTGTGTTCATAATGCTGATCTAAGACAATGGGGAAAAGAAACACTGCAGTAATCAGCATGCTCTCTTTATTCTCTTTATTCAGGTATGCTTTCTCCCGCAACAGTCATCAGTATGCTCTCTTTATTCTTTTTTTCAGGTATGCTTTCTCCCGCAACAGGCAGCCCACCATTGTCCCCATCCCCGATGCCAATGTGGCGATTGGGAGGGCCACCCAAATGAGCAGCTGGGATATTGCCCGAATCAACCGCCTTTATGGATGTGAAGCACCGGTCTTAGTCTAGTACGCCATTAGGCTAAGCTTAAATATTGGTTTTATGTATAATGTTTGTCATCACACAGCACTGTACAAAAAATCCATAAAATATATTTTTAGGTAATCACTCCAACACACCCACAAACACACTTTTGAATTAAAATATTTAGAATTCCAGCTTTCATGCAAAATAACTTAAATGCTTAAAGGTACACCATGCAAGACTTTCACCGTAATATAACCTTTACGAAGTGAATTTGATAGTAAACATACTTGTAATAGGGGAATCATTCACCTAGCACAGCCATACAGCATAGCCAAGGCGCTAATGACAGAACCAGCCATGCAATTTCAAGAATAGCCGACCCGAAGACATCTCACAAGAATCGTGAAATCGTCTTTGGAGATAGTTTTTGCCTGTTGTTAATCATTATCCTCGTTCCTTGTATAATTGTTCCCTATGTTGGTCTGAAGGAAGAGGAAGTTCTTGTGAAATGGGGTAATTGCAAAAATAAATGCTTTTAGAATAAATAATTGGTGTGTTTCTGACTGGAGTCTAATATTTACTTAAAGGAACCATATGTAAGAAAAATATTTCAATTAATCATAAAATGGCCCTGATATGTCACTAGACATTAAGAAATCATGTTCATTTCAAATACTTATATCACTGACAACAGTAGTCCGGCCAGGATATTGTCATTTAAAAAGAGAAGTTGCAGCCCTCAACTGATGTTGATGTTGTGTTTTGTCATGTCATGTTGTGTTTTGGCCTGATGCGCCACCCTCCACCTATCTACTAATCACAAAGTCAGTAGTGTTTCGCCATCAGGTTTGGCAACCTCGAGTCAGGGGGGAGGGGGAGGGGATACACCGCTCTTCAGTATTTTAAAAGTGATTGCAGTACCAGTTTTGGCCACAATCTTGCATATGGTTCCTTTAATATAAACCCAAACCTACATCCTACAGCTGGGCATCCTAAAGCGTCTTTCGGATGGCAGGAGCTGGTACTCCTCATGTAACACGTGGGAGGGGTCCAGTGCAAGCTTGTCTGACAGCCTGAGAGTATAGTCCAGCTGTCAAAGAATGATCCTTCATAGTGTGTCCCTCCAACTTTGAGCAAATGTTCAGAAGTCTTCTATAAAAGTATTCTAGCTTTGAGCTGGACTGAAAGGCTATAGGCAAACTGCACCCCCCATACTGCAGGATACTTTGTATTGTGGAAGAACTGGCATATGTCCTTACCGGCTCCAAAGCATCTAAGTCTCCTCAGAAAATAAATTCTCTGTTGGACTTTGTTGTAAATGTAATCCACATGCGATGACCAAGAGAAGACACTATCCACATATACCCCCAGATATTTGAAGGATGCTGAGTTTTACGTTTTAATGGTTTATCATGAATTATGACTGGAGAGTGTGTGTGTTGTGTTGCTCCAAACATGACCTCTTCTGTTTTGATGGGATTTATTATGAGAGCATTTTGCTCACACCATTGGCCCACTTTGTTCACGCTCTCATAATTGAGTTCAGGCTGTATCTCCTCTGTCATCAGAGCCACCAGTGCCGTATCATCAGAAAATTGGATGAGGTATTGGTGACGGTAATGGTGCGGTCACTAGTGTATTGTGAAGAGTAGTGGTGAGCTCATTCATCCTTGTGGGGCCCCACAGCTCATTGTGACCAAGGGGTAGTGTGTGTTATTGACCTTGACCAGCTGTTGTCTACTGATGAGAAAAGAGTGGTACCAATATATAGACCGATTTACAGTATGGATTAATGCCCAGCTGTTGCTTTTTGGGGAGAAATAAATCCGGTTTAATGGTATTGAAGGCGGAGGAGAAGTCAAGAAACGAAACTCTAGCATATGGTTTGTGATAAGATAAGTCCAGGTGTTTTAGGACGAGGTGTGTGAGGGGAGCAACAGCATCTTCGCTGTTGAGGCCACACTTCTGGGCAAACTGATATTGGTCTAGTTTGCTCTGTACTGACCCGGAGAGCAAGGGGCAGATGATTCTTTCCAGTGACTTCATAGTTTGGAGGTCAGAGCCACAGGTCGGAGGTCATTGCACTCCTTTGGGCATGCTTCTTTGGTAGTGGGATTACGTGTGAGGCTTTCCAGGCTGTGGGGACAGTGTGAGTGTCCAGTGACTGTTGGAATATGGGCTGCCACACAGGGGCAATATGTAGGCTACACTCATAAACACTCCAGGAACCATTTAATACCACTGGGACAATAACCTCCACCATAATAAAACCTATTCTGAATGCCTTTTAAAAAATCTGATACCGCATGGTGCAGTTCACCTTATTGTGATCACAGAATTCATAGTTTACCCACCTCTTGTTTTACCACTACACTCCTGATTATAATATAATATTCAGTTTTGAATGCTTAGCTGAAATAATATTTTTCCCTATCATCTTATTTTTAAAGCAGACCTACTTACGGCCATGTAATTGGGCTATGTGTTTTCTACAGCAATAGCATGTTTGAACGGGCACTTCACTAGTGTAGTAAAACGAGCACACAACATACTAAAATGAGTGCACATTCAAAAATATCTTGCAATGACACCTCTGTACTACTGAGATAAAAGGCACGATTGCACACTCACACTCACATATAAACACACACACACACAAGCACACACACAACTAAGCACACACACACACACACACACACACACACACACATAAACAATGGCGGACATTACTTGAGTACATTTACTCAATTACTTGAGTACTGTATTTCAATTTTGTTAAACTTTCTACTTTTACTCAAGTACATTTCTAGGCCAAATATCTTACTTTTTACTCCATTACAATTTTGTGACAGCTGAAGTACAGCTGAAGTTCCTTTTGGAAAAAAGACTGTCCAAATACATGAGCTAGGTTTTAAATAATGGTGTTGCCTAACCTATATTATTGTTATATCCACTATTTACCAGATCGTGTTTACCCCTTTTCTCAATATTGATGTTACCATAACTAGCCTCATGACGCCATCGAACAAATGATGATAGACAATGATAGACAATGATACATAGATATACAATGATAGACAATCTGACACTTTCAAACACAAAAGAGAACGTCTTGATTTGGTCCGAAAGTGGAAAGCATTTAACAAAGCAAAAAGTGGTTACTTTGAAGTATCTAAGATAAGATTTCACATTAGTTTGTTTTTAGTTCTTTCTACATACAACAATTCTTAATTGATTTTGTCCTTGAATGAAGGACAAAGGCTCAATGAATGCCTATGTCTGTGCCGAATCATTTCAACAGTAGTAAATGCAACTGTATTCATAATACATTGCACTTTTACTTTTACTTTCGATACTTAAGTACATTTGAAGGCAAGTACTTTTTTACTTCCACTCAAGTGGAAATGTACTTTTACTGGAGTAACATTTGACCATGTGTATCTTTACTTTCACTCAAGTACAGGATTTGTGTACTTCGTCCCACTGCACATAAAGACACACACGCACACACACACGCATGCGCACACACTAATGTACACACACATACATAAACGCACACACACACACAGGTAGAAACACACACATACAAACATAAACACACACACACACCCCATTACCACACACACACACACACACACATATGCACAAAAGCAAACACACATACATAAATACACTCATTTATATACACTTGAGTTGTAAGAGTAGGGGATTAAGTAGGAGATGGAGACAAATTGACAAGCATGTTTTTTTTGTTGCGGTGAAAATGTGCAGGACAGAGCGGTTGTCATACAGTATTTTGTACCACTATGCGGTACGTCTAGTTTATCGTATTTATATTTAGCGTTTGACCAGTTGTACCACATGAAAGGACGAGTGTACAGTTTCACAGAGTGAAAGGCAAAGGAGAAAGTAAAAGGGGGAAATGTTGCAAGAAAATAAATTGAAATAAAGCAACAATGCAACTTTCCTGTTAATTAAGCCTTGTTAACGGTCATTTTTTAACTGACCTGGTTTGCCACACTGTCTTCTTGAGAAACTGTGCTTCTGCATTCTTCAGCCATATACACCTGAATTCATCCTGTCTAAGTGACAGAAACAGTTTACTGGGGACTGGTCATGGACACCTCTGCTGTCATTCTGCTTGTCCTTCTCCTGGGGACACTGAACACAGTCCAGTGTCAGTATGAAGAGGTAAACTATCCTGATGTATCCATAGAGCAGAGAAAAGTCAGACCTCAGAGAGAGGAGCAGATCTGAGCCTGATGGAGGTTGTGAGTCAGATATATGGTACAGGTACTGTTATTCCAGGTGTTCCCTATGACTGTAGGAAGCTGATACAGTAGGATACTGGGACTACACAGCGAGCTTCATTTTATGATATTGTTTTGTGTGTGTGTATGTATGTGTGTGTGTGTGTGTGTGTGTGTGTGTGTGTGTGTGTGTGTGTGTGTGTGTGTGTGTGTTTCTTGGTGACTGATATCAAACAACTAATTCAACTAACATGACTCCATCTGAGAAATATCCTTAAGTGTTTTCCTTTTAATAAGATGTATTGTAATATGTACATCATCTAATGAATTTTGTAATTTCAGACAAAATCAGCAGATTTTGAAGGGAGTAGCCCAATTGGTGAGTTGTTATCTTTAATTCAATTGTGATTTAAAAAGAGAAAGTTATTGAAGAAATAGAAGTCTTGGCTTGTGCAAGTAATTTAAATGAATCAGGATTGCGTGAATGACCTTATATTTAGATTCTGAACTCTTTAGCCTATAGAGCCTAATTGCACTAAACAATTTGTATCCTGATAAAGTATTTGGACACTATATAAAAATATATTATAATTCTTTCTGGAGAAATGTTACATTTGTTGAGTTAAAAACAACACACAAAGACAATCATTGTGTCACTTAAGGCTAAAATGGCTAAAAGTGTAGCAAAATGTGATGGTAATAATAATAATAATAGCTTTCCTACAGGATCTTTTTAGGTCATGGACATTTTCATTCATCGAAGGCATCAATTTGCTACAGGGCCTTTTTTTAGAGTTTAAAGGAGCCACTCTGTCATGCAAGACACCTAGTTCACTATTGAAGGCCTCTACTATTTGGTCAATAGAATAATTGAAAATATCTGAATTAATGGAGTCTGATAGAGCTATAAGCTATATAATGGTATTTTCATGTTATGCATTATTCTTTCATTAATGTATCATGTTGTGCTTTAGACAATATTCCTGAAGAGGAGAAGTACACTGTGTCTGCTCTAATTGAAAGGGCCAACAAGAATGCAGGTAAGGAAGTGTTGCACCTCAAAAAAGAAACTCTCTTACTGTAAATTAATAATGAATAAAAAGCCTTACTCACGCACAGCATCTTTGAACTCATCATTGTGAGAGGTGCATTAGTTTGAGTTTGCATAAGCAGAGCATCCACTTTCGGAGGAACATTATGAAAACACTGTGAATTGTGAGCCTACACATAGGGCTACTGAATTATGTTCTCCTTCTTTCAGGGCAGGAGTTGGATGATCCAGATATCATAGAGGGGGATATTGCAGTGGACACAGGATTCCAGAATGCTGCCCCCTGTACATCCCGCCGTTTCTTCAGCTGCAAATGGCCTCGCTCCAGGGACGGCCTCGTCTATGTGCCGTACGTCATCTCCAGCCAGTACTGTAAGGGTCATCTTTTATTACAAAGTTGTTATATTTTCAACCAGTGCAATTACAAAATATTAATCAGGTTTATCTTAGTTTTTTTCTCACTGGTTTGTCAATATATACACAATGTATTTGATCTTAGATGAATTTAGCATTAAAGCTGCAGTTTTTTTTGATCATATTCTCTGAAACCAACACTATGCTCCGACAGAACAGTTTTAGAAAAAAACATGAGGGGCATGAGAGTTGCAAACATTCAAAATGTTGGCTAAGTCCCCTCAATCTGTCAGACTTGCCAACTGCTGCTTTAAAGGTTGTATTCAGTCCTAGTGTGTGCATGCTTTGGGACCTGACACCATACGTATGTGTACAACAAATGTGTTGAAAATGTGTTTTTAACACATCTCTGTGTCCAGATTGGGACACCACAGTTTGTGTTGTTTCCTTTGTTATTTGTTACAAAATATGTACAATATATAAAAGTATGTAAAATATAACACAGCTTGCATTGAAAACAACACAACTTGCGTTGTTTTTCAACACATCTCTGTGTCCAGATAGGGACAACACATTTGTTTTAAGAGTGTACATTATGTGTACACATACACAAATCTGATAGAAAACATGTCCGTCATAACAAAGTCTTCAAAATTGTTCCAATAATAACTATACTGTACTGTATTTATATAATTTGTTTGTTTTTTTGTTTTTGTTTTGTATTTTTAAAAGCTTGGTAGATATGTTTTCTTTACCATTCTTCTCTACAGCCTCTCGTGAGAAGGCCACTATTGTCAAGGCCATGAACTCTTTTGCCAATGCCACCTGTGTCCGCTTCCGACCACGCAAAAGAAGAATCTTCTTTAAGGATAGACACTACTTGAACATCGAGTCAAACACAGGGTACCATGCCTAATAAGTAACAGAACAATACTAAAATGATACTTAGCTTTAGATTTTCAATTAGGTTATCTGTGACATTAGCCAAGAATTTGATTAATTTAATCCTGTAATTTTTTATGAAAACCATGCTATGTTCAGAATTTTCAAAAACACAACTTAATTCCAAAGAAACCATCATCAAGCAATCCTCAAAAAGACATTTTAAAGGGGGAATACACATGTGTGCTGCAATCCTCAAAAGGACACTTTAAAGGGGGAATGCACATGTGTGCTGCAAGGCACTGCAACACATACTGTAGAGCAATGATATGTCCGCAGTATTTGGCAAAATATTTGATTGATTTGTTTTGATAGTAAAAATTAGATTGAACTTTTTTTATGAGTTGAGAGAGTGGGCTGCTGTTTCCCACTGATGGTCACGTTTGAACCTCTGGCTGTGCTGCAGGTGCTGGTCCTACGTGGGGCGTAGACGTGGGCGGCAGGTCGTGTCCCTGGCGCGACGAGGGTGTGTGTACCACCAGGTGATCCAGCATGAGCTCCTGCACGCCCTGGGCTTCCACCATGAACAGGCACGCAGTGACCGTGACATGCATATCCGTATTCTCTACGAAAACATCATACGAGGTGAGAAAGACCTGCTGCTTGAGGTAGTCTGTTATTATTCTGAATTATTCAGCAGCAAAATAGTTCCGTATCTATCTCCCATATATTTAATCTACTGCCATATGCATTTTTTACATTCTGGGAAGCACCTTTGACACTTGCCAGGCAGAATATGAATATATTTTTTATTACTATTATAATTATTACTGTTTATTAATCATTTATATATATTAATATATATATATATATATATATATATATATATATATATATATATATATATATATATATATATACATATATATATAATAATATGTGAGAGGTGTACTTACACGTTTTTCCCCAGGAAAAGAGAGCAACTTTGAAAAGATTAAGACCAATAACCTGGGCACCCCCTATGACTACGGTTCAGTCATGCATTACTCAAGGTCAGTTCTGAGTTCCACACACCTAGTTCAACACCAACACTGGCATATCACATATGACATCTAGCTGACTCTCTCCTTCACACTCGCTCACATATTTTGTGTTGGTCATTCAGATCTAAGAAAATAAAAAGTCAAACACTGCAGTAATCTCTTGAAATCAGTATACTTGTATACAGCATACTACTATAGTTTGGACTTAACCGGAGGGTTGCCGGTTCGAACGGCTGTTTAGGGCATTTGTGAACGGCTGAAGTGCCCTTGAGCAAGGCACCTATCCCCTCACTGCTCCCCGAGCGCCGCTGTTGTAGCAGGAAGCATACTGCGCCGGGATTAGTGTGTGCTTCACCTCACTGTGTGCTCACTGTATGCTGAGTGTGTTTTACTAATTCACCGATTGGGATAAATGCAGAGACCAAATTTTCCTCACGGGATCAAAAAAGTATATATACTTATACTATACTTATACATACAAAGAGATCGAAATTACGTTTCCCGCTATCCCACGGTGGAGACAAGACATATTTTACCAATTAGGTCCACAGACAAACATAACATTCAAGTAAACAATATAAAAAGTAAATAAGGCACATAAAATGAAGAAATAAGAGCAAAATTTGGGTTGAAATTGTGCAATTGTGCATACATTAGACAGTCAATATAATAGTGCAAAAGTCAGGCCAATAAATGGCTGAGGTAGTTCTGTTTGACCTAAGTATGCAAGTGGCATAGTGGTGCAAGTTATGTAAGAGCAGCAGAAGTGTGTTCAGGACAACAGGACAACAACAACAAGTTGCAAAGTGTGCAAGTGGAGTAGTGCAAGTGGAGTAGTGCAAGGCAGTACAGTACTGTACCAGGCTGTCAGTGAACAACAGACGGCACACCCAGACGGTTTCACCATCTTCACTGGAGATTTTAACCATGCAGACCTTAAAACATCAGGAGAGAACAAGCATGTTAGTTGCCAGCCTCATTAAACAACATAGCATAGTCCACTCAAACATAGCTAGAAAATATAGGCCTACTTTTCAATATGCTCAACTGTCCACAGCTCATTGACACACGAGGGCAAAAAGGTGAATGTTCCGTTGCTACGGACAGAGAAATTAGTTTAAGATATGTTCCAATGCAGGTATAAAACATTCAATGAAAAATGTGCATATTAAGAAATGTACCAATGCAGCCCAGCAGCTCAGGTCACAATGAGGTGATCACAAATGTTAAAACTCCATGCAGAAGCCTGTGTCCTCCGTGAAGAGTAGACACAACCTTCTAGAAATTACCCTGATAAAATGAAATAAAGAAGTATTAAAATTCAAATGGCAGTGATTAAACATGCTCTACCATGACCAACAGTACCTGCATGAAAAGGGAGCCCAACTCGCACAATAGTGTCCAGCACCAACATAAAGAGAATCTGACTTGCAGCCAGCAAACACTTATCACTTCCTAATTAGTCCTGTGACTTCAAGACATCATGTGATCCTAGGTGTTGTGTGGATGTGATGCAGCTATGTGTGCCTGTTTGTGTAGATCCCCACACTCTCTTCTTTTCAGGTATGCCTTCTCCCGCAATGGGCAGCCCACTATGGTCCCCATCCCCAATGCCAATGTGGCGATTGGGAGGGCCACTCAGATGAGCAGCTGGGATATTGCCCGAATCAACCGCCTCTATAAATGTAGTCAACGGTCTTACTCTGGTACGTCATTAGGCTAAACTTATTGTATTGTATATTGTATCGTTATATGTATAAGTATGTGTAAGTATTGGTTATGTGTAATGTTTGTCATTGCACTGCACTGTACAAAATATCCATAAGATATAATTTTAGGTAGGCTAATCACTCCAACACACCCTCAAACAAGCTTTAGAATTCAGATATTCAGAATTTCAACTTTTATGCAAAATAATTGCATTCAGGAAATAAGCTGCTGATTTTTGTTTGTCTGTTGTTTTCTAGAATAGGGCTCTGAATATCGCTCCAGGCCTTAGCCCAAAAGAAGGAGAGGCTTTTCCAGCTCAATAAGCCCATTTCCAGGTGTCCGGCCTCACTGATGTTAATGGCACCTTAATTGGCAGGGTAAAATGTCTTCCTGTTTCTGTCTCCTCTGTACTGTGCTGTTCCAGAGGAAGTTGGTTTACCCAGTGGCGATATCTTGTGAAATGGGCTAATTGCAAAAATAAATGCTGTTTGAATAAATAATTTCTGTGTGTGAGTTTCTGACTGGAGTCGAATATTTAGACTAATATAAACCCAAACCTAGCTCATGTTTCCAAAGTGAGGGCCAGGACGATGTTTGTCATCACACAGCATGCACTGTACAAAAAAATCAAGAGATCTTTTATCAGGAAATCACTCCAACACACCCACAAACAAGCTCACACCCACAAACCCACAAAATGTCAGCTTTTATTTGAAGGTCATGCAAAATCACTTACATATGTTGAGTTGTACTGTATTGTGCACATTCAGGAAATTATCCGGTGTTTTTTGTTTGCCTGTTTTTCTTTTTTAGAAGAGGTATAGGGCTCTGAGTATCGCTTCAGGGTCCAACCCAAATGTAGAAGAAGCTTTTCCAGCTCAAATGCAAAATTAATTGCTGTTTGGGTTTCTGACTGGAGTCTCATGTCTGGTAAAAATTTAATTATGAATTTAAATGTCTTTGCACTTCAGGTTAAACTCTCTGGTAAAGAAAAGCTATAGGCAGCATACAGTTTCAGTGCACACTATGTTCTTCATCATACTCTGGATGGAGACCCTCCAACTGTGGTAACCCTCCCCTCTGTGTTAACTCAACCACTAATTATCCCTGACCATGTCTGGCGGCTCCCAGTTTTGAGAGTGATGAGTCCATAACACTCCTCTCTGTTACTCACACACCAGGTACTCTTCACACAACACACAGAGGGTTTCCTGTGCTTATACAAGCATGAGATATCACACAAAAGCACAGGGGTGGATGAGGACAACTTGAAATCAATAGCACATGAATAGCTGTTCATCTGTAGATCTAAAGAGTTTTTAGATAAAACTCTTGGAGATGTTTGTAATATATGTAAACATAAAAGTGTTATTTTCAGTTAGTGTACAAAACCATCAGTGGTTTGGAATTTTAAGGAACCCTATATATTTGTATACAGGCTCATATGGATCAATGACACAATGTCTTAATAATTGAAGAAGGCTTTAACAATTTACATCTTTTCCAAATCTGGTCTTTAGCGACTCCTTCCATGCAAGCTCGCCACAATACAGTAGATTACAACATATGATCAATTGCTTGATTTAGCAACTTTTTCTCCTAGCCTACCTAGCAACAAAACAAAAATAAATCACTTCAAGTGACCTATCTGGGGACTCTGACAACTCACACAACCTGTTACCCTCGTCAAGCAACAGAATAAAGTCACTTTCCCCAATCTGTGACAAATGGCATGATTGCCTATCTTTTGTAACCTGACTCAGAATTTCATTCTGCCTAGCTCCACTCATCCATCTGGGATCGATCCATTGGAGTGGTGCTTCAGAAGGCTGGGCCTTATTAAAAAATCCTTGCATAAGATTGGATAAGCCACTTGTCCGTCATCTTCGAAGCCAACCCGTGACGCTGAGAACAGTCTCACAGTCGCTTCTACGCTACGTCACATCTATGAAACTCCCGCCCTGCGTCCTGATTGGCTCTCCCATACAATCTTGTGCTGAAATCACTCTCAACGGAACCGGTCCCAGATGGATGTGAGTGGAGCTAGGCGGAACGAAATTCACCTGGCGAGAGTCAGGTTATATCTTTTGTGCTTTTCCTCAGGTCTAGTGACCCAGTCTAAAAAGCATAGATCTATTACAGGTACACATTGTCTCAGTCAATGTCATGTGAACAATGTGCCTATATTTGCGGTCTCGGCTCATGAACGTTGTGTATGTATAGAAAAAAATATGGGTATATAAGAATGAACGGTTACACTTTACTTGACAGTATCGATATAAGAGTGACATGACACTGTCATGAACGTGTCATAAACAAGTCATAAACGTTTATGACATAACACTTTTGTCATTTGTCAAATGGTTTTTGTCATAAATTAGGGTTAGGATTAGGGTTAGATTTAGGGTTAGGGTTAGAGGTTAGGGTTAGGATTAGGATTAGGGTTAGGGTTCATGTGTCATGACAGTGTCATGTCACTCTTACTGTATGTCGATACTGTCAAGTAAAGTGTTACCAAATGAACACCCCTGCTATAGCATCATAAGCATGTGTCGGTAAGTATGTGCCTTGACATTTTGCTTTGACTTTTGGTGTGGCTTAACTACAGAAAAGGTACAGTTTCGGTACAGTTTAGTCAAAAAACTATATTTTATATTAGTTAGATAGATAGATAGATACTTTATTGATTTTTAGAAATAAATTATTGTCAAAAATTCTACAATTTGAGAGTCCTCAGACTGGCAAGAGATATATATATATTTTTTAAATTATACTCATTGGTATAATGCTTCTGTGATTATAGATAATTTAAAGATGCACTGACAACTGTTTGGGACAGCTTTAGTTCTCCATTTGCCATACTCTCTTGATGTTTGTGACACATTACAACTGTCAGATATTGAGAATTAATGTTGTTGAAACCTACTTCTGCTTTTGTGGTAAACGAGTTCCCAAACTGTTTTATTTATTATGTGTACATTTTGACGTTTATTCAAACTTCTTATGATAAATCGTAATTTGCGGTGACTCAAATATACTAAATGTACCTCTTACCGCAATGCAGTCTCCCAACAGAGAAGCCATACAAAGTCAATACACATCTAGGTTTTCACATGTAATCATGGTCTATAACCATATTAGTCCAATGTACTCCTTGGAGAAAGTAATGTAGGCTACATTTCACAATGGATTAAGTAACTCAGCAGGTTCTTACACAGAGAGGCTGCAATGCTTGTCTCTATACTGGCCTTAAAGAAATCTCCTTTGCTCACTGTCATGTGCCTCATTTCATGTCCTTGTTAATGTTTCACAGAAACTTTCCAATGCTCACTAGAAGCTTTAAATATTTCCCCCCTTTTCCCCATTATTGGTTTCATTTAGCAACACATCCAGGGTTCCTCACACCGTAAACAAAGGGCAGTGCAAATAGGTGGCAAAAACAATGTCTCCCTCATAAAAGCTAAAACTGCATATTTTCTGGCAGTTCCAGAGAGAAAAGGATAAGAAATGTTAGGGTGCACACAAAAATGTGACATTTCTGGTTAGATGTACACAAAAGCAAAATTCAACCATGTCCACAAAAATGCTGACCCCTTTCCTCCAGTTAAAAATGTAATTTGAGATTTAGTCACGGACAGCACCACAAATGTTTGTCTGTGTGTTCTCATAATATAAAGACAGTCTCCAATGTCTGAGGCTGTCATCAAAAGGTCAAAGATCTGTCAAATTAGTTAGTAATTAAATAGTATTATAATAATTAAATAAGTGAGTAGGCATATTAAAAATAAATAGTTATAGTACTGTTTAATACACACTGTTGTGGAAGCTGATTTTCAGGTTGAAACATGTTTTAAAAGATCAATATGCCTTGATTAAACAGTAGATTTTCTGCTGTCCTATGAACCCATTGAGAGGACAAGTGCCTATTAGTCATTTCCTGAGTGGAAACAGAGGCACATCATAGTCAGATGTCAAGGTTTCATGTGTATTTAAACATGATAAAATACTGCTGTACAGTAGAAAACATACAGGCCTGCACAGTACATATGCCACAGTACATATACAAACTCAGCTCACCTGCTTCACTCATTCACGTGGGGGTGTCACGGTACAGTTTACTCTTGCCTCATCAAAACATAAGTAGTTGACTCTGTATTCTATCCTATTAGTCCTACTTTATTTAACCCTACCTTACCTTACCAAATTAACGCGTATGTACTTTATTGTACACTTATGCCAGTTTTCAGGTACCTATGTACCTGTACGGTGCACTGTTTTTATTAATGTTTTTGGAATATTAACCTGTGTTTAAAATTAATGTGTTTATTGTGTGATGTTTCCTCACACAGGTGTCTGTCATGGCTGTGTTCAAGTTTGCTGTGGGTGTGCTGGCCCTGCTGCTGGTGTCCTCTCCCTGGGCTGAGGAGGTGGAGGTGAGGGTTAGCCCCATTACTTCTATTGATTCCTCAATGTACAGAAAGGGAGAGAATACTTCAGGCACATTAGAAGAAGAGAACCGTTCAGCACGAGCTTCTGCACGCCCTGGGCTTCAACCACGAACAGACCCGCAGCGACCGAGACAAAAACATTCGTGTGATGTGGGAGAATGTCATTGAAGGTGCGACAAAGGAATCGCATTTCATAAAAGCTATGATTTTCAATTATTGTTTTGTCTCATGTTTTCTGGACTTGTAAACTTTTTTTTTTTACATTCAAGCATCATTTCTATATTTAATGACCCATGTGCTGCACCTCACACCAGTCGATATACAGAAATAAACTGAAACTGAAACTAACTGAAACGGTTTTAAAATGGAAAATTTTTTGTTTTATGCAGACAAGAAGTACCCTGGAAATCCAGAGTTCTCGCGAGAGCACAATGGAATTGTCTCTGCGAGACACTCTGGCAAAGAGCAATGATGCACGTTACTTTTACCCCAACACTACGGGGAACCAGCTAAACTGATGAAGACAGCGCTGCAACGTTGGAGGACAGTACACATTGGTCGTAGTGTTATCCAATAGCGTGCAGTGAGATTTTTAAATGTATGCTTGTTGCCGCCCCTCGAGTTGGGCCATTACATTGTTCTTTGCCAGACCCTTAATCTTTCTAGATTATCAGGGTCTGGATTTTCCAGGCTAGACAAGAAGCACAACTTCAGGTCGATCGCCACTCTGAACCAGAACACACCTTACGACTACAACTCAGTCATGCAGTACTCCAGGTATGAGGTCTACCAACACCATGAGGGGAGAGGAAATATCAATCAATCAATTTTTCATTGTTTCTGATATACTTAAACATCCCAGCAGCCCCTGCTCCATAAAAGCATTGATTTATTTATACATTCATACTTACTTTTATCCATTCTGAAATCAGTCAATACATTTATTTATTCATGCTGCAATATATACAGTAACTGAAACCATCGCATCATCTCTTTATAGCAGATAAAAGCTAACATTTGGACCCCTGATTATTTCAGGTACGCCTTTTCTAAGAACAAAAAGGCCACCATGGTACCCATCCCTAACAGTAATGTAGACCTTGGCAAGACCACCCAGATGAGCCAGAATGACCTTCTCAGACTGAACAGACTGTACAAGTGTTGTGAGTAGAACTTGCCATCAGCGTTTATCACTTGTACTTTTATTTCCTGAATTAAGAGTCAGACTTAATTCTCAGACCAAGGCACAGACTCTTTTTATTGTATGATTGATTATAAGTGATATTTGTTCTGTCAGAAACAAGAAGTCAACAATTCTCCCCGTGGAACCTGCAATGAGAGACCAGATACCGCATGTCCTGTACAGCGAGGATGATGCACTGCGTTTGTGGTCCTCCGATCTGTCATCTGTCCCTAGGCTACTGTAAATAAAGCTGAGTAAATAAAGTCATGAGAAAAAAATCTATCTGTTGCTTGTTTTTTTTCCCACACTGGACCACAATGAGAAAGGAAATCCTCTCTAAAAAGGGTTAAAGAATGAATAAAATGGAGTAAAAGATGGTTTGAGCTAGTTGTGAAGTTGTCCTTGCCCTGAGCAAGTATGTCATTATATGCATGCCAGATGGATGTAGCTACTGTAAAATATCAACTAAACTGTGACTGTTCAGTACTATTATTATAGTGTGTCATCATGTGCATGTGTTGATGAGTGCTTGTTCCTGCTTCATTATTGTTACATGTGATTAAATGATGAAATAAAAAACAACAACATTGCCATCTAGTGAGACTTCTTTACAATGCACTGAACATGAAAATCATGTGAGCATGAAAAACACTGTAAATTCAATTCAATAAAATAAATCAGAAGTGCTACTTTCAACACACACACACACACACAGCATCAAGTAATAGAAATGACACTTCAAATTGCTCAAACCTCCACCTCAAAGCAAATCAAAGCAAAACAAATCAAGTAAATAAAGAAATTCAGGAAATAAAAGACAGAAAGAAAATAGCTTTATAATAAGGTGTGTTTACAAACCATTTACAAGGTGTTACTAAACGGTTAATTTGCTATTTACTATCATAGACAACATTAGTAAATTGCTTACAGTAGTTAAGTCACTTAAAACATGTTGCAAATGCTTAATTAACCATTTACAATTGGTAGTAGCCATCAGATAACATTCGATTATTTACATATAGTTCATAAGACACTCAAAACATATTGTATGCACTGTGTAGTGCATAATATACATTATTGTTGGTAAACCTTGAGCCAATATACCCATGTCAATAACCCCATATAAACATACAAACGTATAGTTCATCATTTAGAAAGATCATAATAAATGGTGTATAAGAAAGTGAGATGGGTAACTATGTATTACATCTTTCTTATCAGTTTGTAAGTTGTTTTGCAGCCCCCCATGAAATTGAGTACTATGTATACTTTACTTAAGATGCTTTAGCAGATGGTTTCAGCTAAGGCAATTTAGAGAAACTATGCCGATTGAGGTGGGATTTCAACCTGGGTCTCCAGCTTGAATGGCTCCTTTGTGCTACCAATGGCATCCCATCATTTGAATAAAAACTATTATTCATTGTGCATTACTGCATTACACATTACATTGTGTAGTACTCGTTTTAAATTAAGGGGCTGCAAAACAACTTAACAACTCATAAGACATTTATGATATTGACATTTATGGCTATAAGCTTACCATTAATAAATGTGTGTTCTGCATTAATTAAACATTACCTAGAACATTTTTTCATGTGGCTTACTTACTCTAGGTAAGCAGTCTATGTATGTTATTTATTTATCTATATAACAACTAATAAATACATAACTAAGCAATTATTAATAACTTGTGAATGGTTTATTTAAGTGAATTATTTAAAATGGTTTGTTCATATATAGTCCGGTGGACAGCCCATAGAGCCCCATTGTGGACCCGGAAATGTTGAGTACACCAAAGTTTTATGATGGAAATATATAGTATGGGTTCTCAGCATGCAGAAACTGCCGGATACTAATTTGCATATGTTGGGCAATTTGTGTGATTGCGCTAATTAGCATAAATTAGCATAATCACCTATATTGATCATATTATAAGAGCTGCTTGGACAAAATGGTCAATGATAGTATGTTTTTAGGGGTTACTGGAGATGCTGAGTCCATATCTGACATTTTCAAGATTCAAAATCACTATTTTAACTTGGTTTGTTCATGTTTTTACTCTCATTAAGATGATTTTGCTGAGTTTTTTGGTCCAATTTAGACAGTTTTTTGGAGGATAGGGCTGTAGCGATATACAGTAGGGCAGTAAGGATACACCAACCTAACAATTCGATTCGTATCATAATTTTTGACCGTTGACCCACGGTTTGATACAAACCTCGATTTTTTTGGAGAGGTCGGGCTAGACATTTCAATAGCCTACCTTAGAACACCAGAGGATTACAATATAATATATCTGTATTATTTTATATCCTGATATTAAAAGAGAGAATACTGAATGTCTGATATTTATGACAGCACACTTTATGCAGATTAGCCTATAGCTTAGGCCTACTACTTCTATTACAACTCCACCACATTCAGCTGTCTGAAGCCTGGAAATATTGTACACAAAGAAGCATAGTTGGCTAGCTTATCATAGTCTACTGATTGGACTGTTAAGTTTCCTCATGTGTGTTTAAGGTAATACTCTTCTCGTAGGGACAAGCCCTTTTGGGAAACATTGGTATTGAGATGATCACTCAACTTGAATGCAAGAGCTTTAACAAATATGTGCAGCATGCTAATGATGCTAAGCAGATTTAATAGTGTAATGATTGATGAGATCAAAAGCTTTATTAAAGGTTGGGAGCAGGGACATCGGCACAGAACATAGCACACGCCAGGGAAGTCAAGAACACTCGCACCTTACACACATAGGGTTGGACGCAGCCGCACCATACAGGCACAAGCACACATAATAACAACCCCAAAGTTCTCCCAGAATCCCCAGCTGGAAACATTGTGGGAATCTCAAGCACAGTCCAGCACGCTGACGTTACACAGCTCCCCCAACAAGCCATTGCCATCCTCGGCACATTCAGTCAAGCAAAGTCTCTGGCACTGCCACACAGCAGGTGGGGTGCACACACTGCAAGAGCCCTACTCACCCAGGGGAACCACAACCACCAGCAGCCCAATGTGGGTAGTGCTGGCAGTCACCTGGCCTGTCGCCGCTCGTCCCCAGCTCCCTTCAGAGAACGCCCTCAGGTCGCACTTTTCGCAGTGTGCACCACCACAATGTTCCTCCAACACCTGGCGGGGCCTAGCCTCCACACCACTGAACACCATAACTGGCACCGCACCTCCAACGCTCTGCTCCGTCGTCTCGCCAGTCGAGGCAGCAGACTCCAGCTCCATCGTAGCCGGACCACGCTGTGCAATCGCTACAGCTACCGACGTTGGCGTCCCTCCTCTGCTGCCTCGTCGCATAGCGGTCCTCCGCTGCTCCCGGCCGCTCTAATCCGCCACGGTTGCGCCAAGGCCTAGACCTTCTCTCTGGCTCATGCCATCGGATTTTACACAAATGTTTTTTCCCCTTATTTTTCTAAAGAGCGCCGGTGAATAGGCCAACAAGAACAGGCACCCGCACAGCATGGTGCCTCCCACACGCACCCAAAGGGCCCTTCTGTCGGAGCTGCCCAACCGTTGTGCCTCAAACGGCTCCGCCAACCGTCCATCCTCAAGGCACCACCTCCTTGCCGCTCCACCTCTGCTCTGCTCCGCAGACAGGGCCACCGCCAACTCCAACCTAAAGCTGCCTGGCGGGGCCAGGGGCTCAAGATCTTCTCACGGTGAAGTCAGCGCCCAGGTCGGCGTCACCATCTCATCTTCCAAGGCCGCTCTCCCGGTCGCGTGAAGCCCTTCTCCGCCGTTACAAGGGCTCTTTTCGGATCCTTTTGCTTGGGCATCCACCTAGCGGTGAGCATGGACAGATTATGAACTTTCGGGCCCCTGGGCCCAGATGTATTAAGGGCCCCCCACTAATTGTCGCATGTGGAAGGGGGGTTTGGGGGTCCTTCCTCAGAAATGTTTTAATTTGTTTGATGTGATTTCCTGTATACTGGTGCATTTTGGGGATGGACTAAATTCAATCAGATTCATACACCATACATCCTGATGTGTTGATATTGAGGCAATGATTTAATGCAAAGGCTTGGGCTTCAGGGCCCCCTGACCCTGGGCCCGGTAGGCCCGTGCAGTAATCCATCCCTGGCGGTGAGGCCTCCCACTCCTGGCTCCTCCAGCACTGAAGACACCGTCTCCTACAGAACGCAACTTACTCCTCCATGGAAAACGTGCCCATCTACAGGTGCTGTTTTGGAAAGCAGCAGACCGCCCTGATCCACCGGCTGTGGATATCACCGTGTTTGGATGGAGTAAGAAGACAGGTATGAAGAAAGGAGAGGAACTCGCCCACCCTCAATTCAAGTCCTGTTGCTCCTGCTGATTTGTTAGATGTTATCAGCAGTAACTACAAAGCTGGGTTAAAACTGTGTATACATGTATCTGGAAAGTGCAGCTGTGCAGCCGCAGGCCTGGCCTGTACTAATTATTGTTTCTGCAAAGGCAGTGATGTTACATGTTGCAATATATATATATACACAGCTAAAAGAGCAGAAGGACAGGGATGAAGAGTCTGGAGAAGATGGCGACAGGACAACGGATGAGGACAGGAGGAGTAGTAGATGCTAGTTCCTCCCTTTGTTACTCAATTGTGAGTCACAGCAGAGGGCCAGTGAATAGCTATTTCCAAAATTATTGTGGAATTCAGAAATAACTTGAAATTATTCCTGAACACTGAACATTTTTATCCTCCAAAAATCTGTCTAAATTGCCCCCAAAAACTTAGCAAAATCAGCTTAATGAGAGTAAGAACGTGACCAAACCATGTTTAAATAGTGATTTTGAGTCTTGAAAATCAGTCAGATATGGACTCAGCATCTCCAGTAACCCCTAAAAACATACTAACATTGTCCATTTTGGCCAAGCAGCTCCTATAATATGATCAATATAGGCAATTATGCTAATTTATGCTAATTAGCTTAATTACACAAATTGCCCAACATATGCAAATTAGCATCCGGCAGTTTCTGCATACTGGGGACCCATACTACATATTTCTATCATAAAACTTTGGTGTACTCAACATTTCCGGGTTCACCTTTCTGTCAACTAGCCTAATAGGATACCTTATCACAACACTACTCTATAATTTCAATATAGTGTCTTGGGAGATTTCCATCACCCATCCCCTGAGAAAAATAAAAGGGGACTGTACTAGCCAGAAACTTGGGTTACTGTAAGTGTTTATCTAAACATGATAAAATACTGCTGTACAGTAGGAAACAGGCGTACAGAGTAGCCTATATGATTAACTTCAAGGACAGTTGAGTGTGCTCTTATACATTTTTTCTGATAAAGTTGAACAACTTTCCAAGGGTTGGGGCAGCCGACAAACCTATAAAAGTTGAATCTCAGCTCATGCATTTCACTTTACTTGTGTGAGGTCAAGGTACAGTTTACACTTACATCAACAAATTCAACTTTTCATGTATTCAAAACATAGCAAATATCTTTTGAAATTCTTAAGGATTATGTACTTATTGATATCAAACTATTGTCACTTATTGATATCAAACTATTGTGACTGTGAAGAATAGCCTATTTAGTCTAATATTCAATCTGTGCAACAGTTTTTTCTATTTTTTATTTGAACCATTCAACTGTTTGAAGTGAAAAATATTTCCTGTGTGATGTTTTTCCTCAGGTGTCTGTCATGGCTGTGTTCAAGTTCGCTGTGGGTCTGCTGGCCCTGTTGCTGGTGTCCTCTGCCTGGGCTGAGGAGGTCGAGGTGAGGGTTAGGTCCATTACTTCTCCTAAGTCCTTAGCCAGAGGAAAGGAAGAGATCGCCTTAAACCCACCAAAACAGATTAAATGCTAAACAGATGTCCCCACCACACTATTGCATTGTATTTAGTACAGCAGCCACATGTGGTGTAATAAGTATAAGTATAAGTATAAGTATAAGTATATATACTCTTTTGATCCCGTGAGGGTGTGGTATTACAAGAGAGCCAGCTCTCCTTGCTTTGCATGCTTGGTTGTCTGGACAATACAGAGCTTAAGCGTCTTTGACATTATCAAACAGTTGTTTCTTTGCATTGTATTTCTAGTTCATTTCTGGATGTTTTAACTATAAAGGCATCACATAGCACCTTTAATGAGCCAAAGTTAATAAATGCTGTATCCTGAAACCTTCATAGATAAAACGTATTTAGACAATAATAATGTGCTAAATTTAAAATACATTTTAAAATGAATGTTAGAATAACAATGTGCCTGCATAATTTTCTGCAACTAATCTTACTTTACTGCATTGCCTGATATTGTGCTCTCTTTCCTTCCTCATCATATGTGTTTTAAAACCGGTATAGTGATCTTTTCTGATGTTTAAAATTGTGTGGTTTACAATGAAACAATGTAGGAACCGAATTTTGAAAATGTTTGATAGATAGCTGTATTGTTCCCATGGGGAAATTGGGTTTGCTGCACAATCACAAGGGTCTTCGTCGTAGACTCACAGATATCACACATGTCTTGCTGAGTTGTTGTCCCAAAGGCCATGGTATACTGTGTAGATCCTGTGTTGAGATATCTGCTTATTTTACAAAGAGGAAAGAGAACATTTTGCCCCTTATACCATCTCTCTGCCTAATGTCTCTTCTGTGCTCAATATTTTCCTGATTCTGCAAGTCATTCTGCAAAGTTGCTTATTTCCAACTACAAAAGTCCACTCTTTGATTTCTTCAGAGGTCTCCCAGGAGGAGATTCTTCCTGTGTCTGAGATTCTTCACAGAGCCAACACCGGTATAAGTAAGGAACATCAAAAACACTTTACATCTAATTCTAAGTATAAAGAACTTAAAGTTCATTAGACTTGTCCACCATTAATTGTTTGATTATTGTAGTATAGTAAAGTATTAAATGTGCTTAGTCCTGATATTATTGGAGAGTTTATTATTTTATTAAAAAGAACAGGTTAGCGACATTCATCAATTACTTTTCACCAGCACATGATGCTGATGAGCTTGAACTGCTGGATGACATCGCCGTGGACAACGAGAATGACAGGAACGCTGACCCCTGCACCTCCCGCGGCTGCATGTGGCCAAAGTCCAGTGATGGAAATGTCTACGTGCCCTACGTCATCAGCAGGGACTTCTGTCAAGTTCCTCTGATTCCGTCATTACCCATTCCCCCACAGCTTCCTGTGAGATGTCCATCATCCAGCGTGCCCTGGACTCCTTCGCCTCTAACACCTGCATCTGCTTCAAGTCCCGCCGATCTGAGAGGGACTACATTGGCATCTACTCCAAGAATGGGTGTGAATGAGAATACAGATACCACTGTAGCAGCTAGGAGTGGTTACATGGATAGAATATGACTCCATTTCTATCTGGAGAGTCTGTTTCTATTGGGAACATAATGTGCAAGCACAGTTATTTCTGTGAATAATCTATGCATTCTGTGTGGGTTGTATTGCTGTTGTTGGCATAACATACACTTAAAACTAATTTGCGTCCGAACTTGCATCCAGATAAGTGACCAGCCTCTGTGTCCAGATAGAGACAACAGTTTGTGTTGTTTCCTTTCTTTATTTGTTACACAATATGTGTTGAAAATAACACAACTTGCGTTGTTTTTTAAACACATCTTTGTGTCCAGATAGGGACACATTCGTTTTAAGAGTGTAGCTTTGGTCTGATGTCCTTTCCTTGGCTCCAGGTGCTACTCCTACATTGGCCGCCGTGGCGGTCAGCAGGTTGTGTCCCTAAACCGCAGGGGTTGTCTGTACCACAACACCGTTCAGCACGAGCTGCTCCATGCCCTGGGCTTCAACCACGAGCAGACCCGCAACGACCGTGACAACCACATTCGTGTGATGTGGGAGAATGTTGTTGAAGGTGGGATAGCATATACACTGTAGCAAAATATCTTCATTCAGTCTTAGTAGCCTATTTGTAGTGTGGGTACGAGTTCTTGATTATCATAAACGCAGGTAGTGACTTGAGATAATGCAGCAGAGATAATGTTCATAACTGTTTATTTCATACAGACATGAAGCACAACTTCAACAAGAAGAGCACCCTCAACCAGGGAACTCCCTATGACTACAACTCTGTCATGCAGTACAGCAAGTCAGTAACACAATGCACACTGGTCTACCAACAAATCTACACTGATTCATTAATTTACATTTATTCATTCAGCAGATACTTTTAGTCCAAAGTGATTTACATACAGTATGTCAATTATATTACAAGGGATTACAGTGTCCCCAGAACAACTTGGGGTTAAGTACCTTGCTCAAGGGCACAACGGTGGAAGCCGGGAATCGAGACCACAACGTTTCAGGCTACTGCATGCTAGCCCAGCTCATTAACCACTACGCTACTACTAACCCCAATTCTTGCTACTAACCCCCTGGCTTGTAGCAATTGTTGGCCGTTGTTTTCAAGACCAACAGGCGTGTTTCCGGTTCCGGTCGGCGTGCTCCGTATGTAACTACCTAAACTTCCAAACTTATCTATCTTAAATCTCCTTGTTACCATCTACTTTCTCTGGATTTACTGGCTACCGATTATATCTCGTGAACAAACTCTTGCATAAACTGTTGTTGCTTTCGAGGCTTTGGATTATCGGACTCTATAACCTTGATCGCCAAACTTTTCTGTCAAAGCGTTAGCGTTAAGCGTTAAGCCAGTATCAAGGGCTGCAAATAATACCGGGCCAAGGAAACGATATCTGGAAGAAGAAAGCATCAAATTCCTTCTAACGTCTCTCAAAACTAGTGACTCAATATAAAAGTGAGATCTTCTCAGATTACTTACCGCTACCTGTGTTCGAGTTATCAAGGAACTGCCGCGATATCGCTGTTGCTAGCCAACTAGCAAACAAGCGTTTAAAAACAGTTGACACCGGCGAGCCCTCGCCATCGCGACCACGATGCCTCCCCTCAGCTGTGCACCAGGCTGCGACTCATGCGTCCTTCTCAGCGAAAAAGATAGTGGAACTTCGAAGCCAGAATAGCGACCCTCCATCAGATTGAGAAGGATGAACAGTTCCTCGACACCATTCTCTCCGTAAATGCGTTACCTCTCTTACACACACAAATGCCAGATGCCCTGATTTCCTCTGTCCTCCAATGCTTTAACCATGCCATGCACTAATGCAACTTCTGTCCCTGTTGCCTCTCCCGGCCTCTGCTGAGAACCAAGCCTGCTCTGCTGGCCAGCTCCACTCCACACCAGCCTGAGCCATGGCGTGAAGCAAGCATCACAAGCACGGCAGGCGGTCCGGACGGCACTCAGGCCCAGCCCAACCTATCTGACTGGAAAATCGCTATGCCATTCTGACCCGAGGGATGAGGAGCCCCTCCAGCCCGAGACAACCATCCTGGTCCCTCCTCAAAGTCGGCCCCCCGACCCCCTCCTCCCGGACCTCATCAACCTCCACCCTGGTCATCGGCAGTTCCATGGTTAGAGACCTCTGCATTCCCCATCATGTAGCGGTCCCTCCAAGGTCTACTGCTTCCCTGGTGCCAAGGTCCTTGACATCCAGCAGAAACTCCCAAGCATCCTGGCCCGCCACACCAAGGTCAACAACATCATCGTTACCGCATGGGCCGCGAGCGACATCAGAGATAAGCAGTCAGTAGCACTGCAGGAAAACTACAAAACTCTCATCACCACTCTGATGGGCACAGAAAAACGCTTTGTCATCTCTGGGCCTCTCCTACCTACAGAAAAGGTGCTGAGAGATGGTCCAGACTGTTCGATCTCCACACCTGGCTCAAATGCTACTGCGCTTCCCTAAGCATCCCTATGTCAACAACTGGGGCTTGTTCTGGGAGAGGCCCAGTATGCTGAAGCGTGATGGTCTCCACCCAAACCAACATGGAGCCAGGCTACTCTCTGACAACATAAGCGTCCACACTGAGACATTGACATTCTGTAGAAAATATTACAGATTCAGCCCCCAGGTATTGATTCGAATGGCATTATACATGTGGATGAGTCTGAGAATGTTTTCTGCAGGGTAACATACAATACTACTACCATAGATCAAGCTGTGTCATGCAATAGCATGACTTATGCTATAGTTCTATTCCAACGTTGATTTCTACCCAGCGATATGTAAAAAGAAAAGACAAATTTAAAACTAGAAACCTAACAAATATTCTTTCCATACCTCAGCATATTCCTCAAAAGCCAGAGGCATTTTCAGCTAACATGGGTTTACTAAATATAGGTGCACTTACTACCAAAACCTTTGCAATCAATGATCTTATTAGTGAAAAAAATTGGATTTTCTGTTTCTTGTTGAAACCTGTCTGACTTCAGACAGCGAAGCTGTTCTTGTTGAGACTTGTCCCCAAATTATAATTTCTTCCACTCAATTAGACAAGGCAAACGAGGTGGTGGAATTGCCTCCATTCTCTCAAACAAATATAGTTGCACTAGAGTCAACTTTGGCGAATTAAGCTTCCTTTGAGTATATTGCCCTCACTCTGAAGGCTGACCCAGCTGTACTTCTATTAACCTTATACAGCCCTCTAAACTATGGACTGGCTTTCTCGACCAGTTTTCTGAACTTATGTCGCTCATCATCACTAGCTATGATGGGATAATTGTAAATGGCGACTTCAATATTCATGTCAATAAGACAACTGATGCTAAAGCCAGTAAGTTCCTTAATGTGTTGGACAGTTTAGAGCTAAAGCAGCATGTTACAGGACCCACCCACAACCTTGGCAACACCCTCGATCTAGTCATTTCCAGAGGGATAGAAGTCACAGACTTATCAGTAAATGATATAAATATGTCTGATCATCATTGTGTATCTTTTAATATTGTACTACATACTCCAAAAATTCATCCCGAAATTGCAATCAAATCGCGACTCTTGGACATTAGAGCAGAACAGCAGTTCATAGCTCTTATAGACTCCATAAATTTAGATATTTTACATCATCCCATTGATCAAATGGTAGAGGCTCTTAATCGTGAATTAGGCGCTCTGCTTGACAGAGTGGCACCCTTAAAGACTAAAAAAAGGCCCTGTAGCAAACTGACACCTTGGATGAACGAAAATATCCATGATCTAAAAAGATCATGTAGGAAAGCTGAGAGAACATGGAGAAAAACTAAGTTACAGGTTCACCGTGCCATTCTAAAAGAAAAAAATTGCAAATTATAATAGAGCTATTCGAATGAGAGGAGGAACCACTTCTCTAAGGTAATTGCTGAAAACAGTGGAAACTCTAGGGTGTTGTTCTCTACCATTGATAGGCTATTGCATCAAACACCTTTTGATACACTCAGTCAGGCATCCTCTCTAAGATCACGAAGAATTTGCAGACTTCTTCAAAAACAAAGTCATTTCTATAAGGGAGGCTATTGGTAACACAAGTAATATGTTTGATAGTACACCCAAAAACAGCCCCCAAAATTAAGGTCCTTTAGCACTATTACTCAATCTGAGCTTGGTAAAATTATAACTCAAACCGGCTCCTCAACATGTGTTTTAGATCCAATCCCTACTACATTCCTCAAAAAGTATATGATGGCTTAGCTCCTTTTTTCTCAAGGTAATAAATACCTCATTAGAAACAGGTATATTTCCAACTGCTTTTAAAACCGCTGTTGTGAAACCTTTACTTAAAAAAGTCAAAACTTGACCATACCAATTTGAGCAACTACAGGCCTATATCAAATCTATCGTTTTTGAGCAAAGTACTTGAAAAAAAGTTGTTTGCAATCAGTTAAATACCTTCCTCAACGAAAACAGTATCCTTGAAAAATTCCAATCAGGTTTTAGATCAAATCACAGCACAGAAACGGCTCTAGTAAAGATAGTCAATGATCTCAGACTAGCTACCGACTCAAACAAAGTCTCAATCCTTATTCTTCTGGATTTAAGTCGCGGCATTTGACACCATTGATCATAGCATCCTAATTCACCGCCTTGCTTGCGAAGTGGGTGGAGTCTCTCTGATAATGCTCTAAACTGGTTTCAAACCTACATTACTGGCAGAGATTTTTTATATCAGTCTAGGAGATCATGTATCTGAAAAACATGACTTGCCTTTTGGTGTGGCCCAGGGAGCTGCCTTGGTCCCCTGCTATTTTTCTCTATATATGCTTCCATTGGGAAACGTCATAAGTCAGCATAATGTAAACTTCCACAGCTCATAGATGATACCCAATTGTATCTTTCTGTGGAGCCAACTAACCCAGATGGCCTTTGCTCCCTCACTGCATGCCTAACCTCCATTAATCAGTGGATGAGCAAAAACTTTTGAAACTAAATGATGACAAAACAGAGGTACTTCTGGTTGGACCAAAACTAAAAGCGAGATATTATTCTTAGTAATCTGGGGAACTTGGCACACCAGGTCAAACCAAAAGTAACAAGCCTCGGTGTCATCTTAGATACAGAGTTAAGTTTTAAGCCCCATATCAGTAAAGTTACTCAGACAGCCTATTTCCACTTGAGAAACATTGCCAAAGTGCGGCCCTTTTTAACTCAACAAGATGCAGAAAAACTAATTCACGCCTTTATCACTAGCAGGTTAGACTACTGCAATGCACTTTTCACTGGTCTTCCCAAAAACATCTAAAGAAATTGGCACTCATACAGAACTCTGCGGCTAGACTTTTAACTAAGACTAAGAAGAGAGACACATCACCCCTGTGTTGGCTGAACTGCACTGGCTCCTATTTCCTATAGAATTGATTTTAAGGTTATGTTAATTACTTACAAAGCTCTGAATGGCATAGCACCTTCATATATCTCTGAGCTTTTAATATCTTATCAACCACAAAGGAAACTTAGATCATCCAATTCTAATCTTTTAATCGTACCCAAAGTGCTCCACAAACAAAGTGGAGAAGCTGCGTTTATCCATTATGCCCCCAAACTATGGAACACCCTGCCTCTGTACATCAAGCAGGCGAGTTCAGTAAATATTTTTAAAAAAAGATCTGAAAACATACCTGTACAGGAAAGCTTTTAGTTAACTCATCTTATCCTGTAGACTACATTTTCAGATTATTCTACATCTGCTACTATTGGAGGGCGCAGCCAGCCAGAAGCAGATGGGCTCCCCCTATTAAGTCAGGTTCTGCTCAAGGTTTCTTCCTGGAATATGGGAGTTTTTTCCTTGCCACAGTTGCCATATATAAGCGTGCTTGTGGGGGTAAGAGGGTTAAGGCTGCCAGTCTTATGGCGTCATTTTCTATATTTTTTTGATATGTTGCTGAGTATAACATAAACAGCAAAGAAAAGTGATTGATAATGACTGACTGACTATTACTGTGTTACATGCTTCAAATGTAAAGCACTTTGAGCTGCATTCTGTGTATGAAAGGTGCTATACAAATAAAGCTTTATTATTATTATTATTATTATAATTCATTTATTAATTTCTTACCTCTTCATGAATATTCGGGATGGATATGGATTTTCTGTCATTCCAGATACGCCTTCTCCAAGAACAACCGCCCCACCATGGTGCCCATTCCCAACAACAACGTTGAGATTGGCAAGGCCGGTCAGATGAGCCAGAATGACCTCAACAGGCTCAACAGGCTGTACAAGTGCTGTGAGTAGAACTTTCCATGAACTATCTATTTACTGTCTTTTTCCTGATCAAAAGCTCTGGGTCAGGTTTCCTGATGTTTTCTCTCAATGCTTTTACAAAGACTCTAAAGGTATACCTTACTAAAGTTGTTCACTTGCTTAACTTCATTGTTTTAAATGATCTGTTTAATAGAAATAAAGGACAACAATGCTGGGGAACCTGTTGTTAAAAGCCAGATAAGACTCCTGGATCTAATTCCCCCTGTCTTATACTGTATCTGTCACCTGTTTCAAAATAAAGCTGTGCATGTCATGAGAAATACAACATTTGTTTCTCTTGTCTTTCGTGTACAAAGGGTCAGAATGAAATAATGCTGAAATAAAGTTTAAAATGGAATTAAAGAAATATTAATTGTTTTGTCGACAAAACAACACAGCAGATGTTTGAAATGATACATTTTGGACTACTCTTTAGGACTATTGGTTATTGGCATAGTGAAGAAGTCTGCTAGCCTTGTCATGGCCCGCAGGCCTGAGAGCAGAATTGGACCCCGCAAGCAGACTCGGATAAACCTTGATTTAAAATGGGAAGTGTTTTTTTTACTGGGACTTCTTATCACACAGCATGATAGTCACAAAAATAAAGCACTTAAGCTTGGTGTGGCTTTGGCCTGATGGCAGAATAACTCCACCGAGACTGATCCCTGGAGTGGAGTTTATATACTGTGGCTGATTCAATCATTAGCACAGATGTGCCGAAAGCTGAGCATGCAGGAAAACCAGGGAGTGGATATCGGAGCGTGCGGTCTGTGCACAGTGCAGGGTAACAGGGAGCAGAGCAGGGGAATCCCGGGATGTAGAGGAGCTGGTTTCTTGTGTGACAGGCCATGTGAGATCTCAAGTCTTATCCTTCATCTGTCTCTTTTTGTATTGAGTATTCCAATGTGTAAACACAATACCAGCCATACATGCATTACAAATGCATTATAAATGCTGGCTGTACATATTTGGTTGTGCTTACTGGCTGAGGCTGACTGTTCTTCACCTGTGTCTGTAGTAGCCTAGGCTACTTGCCAAAGACATGTGCACTGGACTGGATTCCCTTCATTATTTCTTTCAAAGTTAGACTAAGCTAATATTTTAATATGCCTACTTTATATAATTTACTATGTGCATCTATTGTCCCATATGCAGCACAGCAAAGTTAATTCAGTACTTTACATTTTGCATGTATCTAAACCAACCAAAGCTTGACTGAAACATTGTAAAACCATTCACTTGTTTTAAATTAATAAAGAGACAGGTCCTCCTCGCATGATCCTGCTGAAAACTGCTGGTTTAATCTCAAGCACGCACGTATTATAAACGCACGTTTTTTATGTAGCCAGTCGCCAACATTCAAAAAATATGCGGTTATATTTCACAACTTTTGCGAAGTAGGCCTACTGGGAAACGCTGGCAAGCAAGCTGCTGACAGATATTACAGGTATTATAACTTAGAGAGATATTTTCTTCCCTAGGCTAGGCCAGCAAAACACGCTGGAAATATGAGGTCTATAAGGCAATCAAAGCCGGAGACAGGATATAAAAGGGTATAGAAATACAAACAATTTATTAATTCTCTCCAACCCTCGGATTTAGGGGAGGGTACCAAGTTTCATGTTCCCTGGTGTTTCAGTCACCCGGGAATCACTGACCAAAATTGATGACGGTAAAAGAAAAAAATAAATTTCTTTTTTATATTTTAAATTACTTGTTGTCCTGATTCTTCCTGTGGATCTTAGTGGGCACTGAGGAAGCAATAATTTCATTGCTAGTTTTTCATGATTACTATTTCAATTGTTTCATATCAAAATTCACTACTTAATTATGTATTTTATGTAGTTTGTCGACTGGTTCAGACAAGTCACATCCATAACGTGAAACCGTCACATCCATAACGCCAGTTTTTCCTACATAATGCATTACGAAAATCACGCATAGTTTCAAAAACACACTTTTTGTGTTCATTCAAGTCTCCTTCATGCTACATATATCATAGTTTCGGCAGTTTCCTTCAAAATTCACAGAGTTTGTAGAAAACCTGTAATCTCTCACAAAAGTGTGTCCATTTCATGTCACATCCATAACACTGATAAAATGCCTTGTATTCTTAGGATGAAATTGATTATATGAAATTTGAGGATTTCTCAGTATTCAGAGGACAGAGGTTGCATTAAAAGTTATGCAAATGAATTCACTGATACTAATGTTGCCCCCACTCTAAGGCATTTTGTTTACCAATATGAGTCCAATTGTCACATCCATAACGCTGGAACTGCCCTTAACTGCTTGAGAGACCCCGCATTCGTTTCCTTTCAATGAGTATTGTTTCCATGCCAACTTTAGACCTGTTACATCCTTAAAATATGACTGTTGCTACGCCTCTGCTACAGTGAAAACCACTGAGCTACAAGCCGTCTCCTAGCTAAATGTGTCGGTATTTTATAATAAATAATAGCTTGGACTTATATAGCGCCTTTCATGGTACCCAAGGTCGCTTAACACCAAGGGGGGGGGGTTAGGGGTCAGATGGCAGAGATGGCATCTGACCAGATGGCAGAAGTAGGCTATGTAGGCCAATCGGCCCACCAGCTTTTTCTACTTTGCCACCTACAGAGTTTGACAGGTACGATTTTTCAAAACGCCATGTTATTTCCCATAGACATTCGACAACCGGAAGTTGGGTGGATCCGGATGTTTCGGAGGCGGGACTTATTCCGGAGAGGTCTATGAAGACACACTGTGATAACGTTCTTAAATGAATCTCTCCGGGAGCTTGCATACTACCAGTCCTTCCTTTTTAAATATGTTGCACCTGTTTGCACAATTTTAACAAATATCCCTGTGCACAGAGACCGAAACATGCATGCCAACTTTTTCCGTGTTTACTACGTATTTTAGCTTTCTCCCGCTGTCTTGCCGTTTTAATATTTTCCAGTAGAATATCCCATATTTTAATACTCTCATAACATTAGCCCTGCCATCTGGCCTGTCTCTGTGTTGCCCTGTTGCTAACCCCTAGCCCTTCCAACGAAACAGATGTCTTCAAATCATCGTTTTCCTTGCTTGAAGGCGAACTTAGAGTGATGTTAACCTATTTAAGTTCAACGGCGTGATTGTCGTGAGAGCACGATTCATTGGCGCTTGCATAGTGTTCGGCCATATGTCTATGTGCACACCTGCCTACCATCAGGCTACTCAGCTAGCCTACTAGAGAAAGAATTTCCCCTGTGTCAGACACCAAACAGGACGAGGACCACAAAAGCGTCACGTTAGAAAGTTTATTTAAGGGTTGGGGGTTACAGGGGTTTCAGGGGTTCCGGGAGTTCCAAGAGTCTGCGTGTGTGTGTTCCCCAATAGCCGAGCAGCAATGGCAGGAGCTGGATGATCCGGGAAGTCCTGGGGAAACACACACAAACAGCAATTGAAACGAAGCAGCAGTACAGTCAAGGGCTAGGCTGTATTCAGAAGAAGAGAGACGGAAGGCAGGTCAAGATTACCGGGGCTGGAGATCAAAGAAGTAGTCGAAATGGTCTGGGTTCACAGGCAAAGAGTCAGAGTCGTTTTCCAAGACAGGCAGGTAACTGGTGCGGGTTTGCAGACGATCTGACAAGTGTGGACTGAAAAGCAAGGCTTTATATACCGGCATGATGAGTGGTGAATGCAGTGCAGCTGGTAGGTAAACGAGGGTGAGGCAGAGCAGAGCAGGAACAGGTGGAGGTCATCAGACTTTAATCAGCGTGTTACCAGGCAGAGAGAGAGCTCATGACAGAACCCCCTAAGGGGCGGCCCCAGAAGTCCCCAAGAGTGACACCACGCCGGGGGGCGGAGGGGAGCCGGGTGGAGGGCTAGAATTCCCTCCGGGTCCGGTCAGTGAACATCCTCATCCTGGGAGGGAGCTGGAGGGTCGTGGACAGAAGACGGGACAGGTACCGAGACAGGGTCAGGGTCAGGGCGCAGGGCGGTTAGGGGACCCCTCTGGGGCGGCCCCTACGGATTGCAGGTTGATCAGGATGCAGGCGGTGGAAGTCGGCGATGAGTGTCCGGTCCACAATCCGACTGGCTGGCACCCAGGTTCTCTCCTCAGGCCCATAGCCCTCCCAGTCGGCGAGATACTGGAGGCCCCTACCTGCGCCCGTCTGGACGAAGCAGGCGTCCCGAGCGGTGTACACCAGCCCACCGTCAACGAGGCGAGGAGGAGGAGGAGGAAGCGGCACGGGACCAGCGGGCTTTCATGCGTCGGCTTGACTTTGAAACATGGAAAGTAGGGTGCACCCTCATGGAGGTTGGCAACTGGAGCGGACTGCGGTTGGGCTGATGACCCTCTGGATAGGGAGCGGGCGAGGAATCGAGGTGCCAGTTCTGTGATTCCACCCGCAGTGGGAGATCCTTGGCTGACAGCCACACCTTCTGGCCAACACGGTGGCGGGTGCAGCGATCTTCGGCGGTTAGCCCCAGTGGCATAGCTGACAGCTGACTTGAGTAGCGCGTGTACGAGCTTGTGACCAGGTACGCAGGCGGCAGCGGCGGGCATAGGCCGAGGGCAGGCGGGCAGGACACATCTCCCTCCTGGCTGGGGAACAGGGGGGGCTGGTAGCCATACACACACTGGAAAGGTGACATACCAGTGGCAGAGCAGGTGAGGGAGTTGTGAGCATACTCTATCCACGTCAGTTGTTGTGCCCAAGCCTGGGGTTTCGTGAGAAACCATGCACCGCAGGCGCCTTCTCCAGCTCCTGGTTTGCCCTTTCTCGGATTGACCATTGGACTGGGGTGGAACCCAGAGGTGAGACTCACTGTGGCCCCTAGAAGACAGCAGAACTCCTTCCAGAATGTGGAGGTGAATTGCGGACCTCGGTCAGAGACAACATCCCTGGGGAGCCCGTGTAGACGGAAGACATGATCAAGAACAGCCTGGGCAGTCTCTCTGGCAGATGGCAGTTTAGGGAGGGGAATGAAGTGTGCCATCTTGCTGAACCGGTCAACCACAGTGAGAATGACCGTCATCCCACCTGATGGTGGGAGGCCAGTTACAAAGTCCAAGGAGGCGTGGGACCAGGGTCGCGTGTGGGCACAGGCAAGGGCTGGAGTAAACCAGCGGGGGCAGTGGAGGACTTGTTCTGATTGCAGGTGGGGCAGGCAGGGCCCGAATTCTCGGACATCCCTTCTCAAAGCAGACCACCAGAAGCTGGGCAAGGAGATGGCAGGTGCGGGCGAGCCCGGGTGGCAGGCAAGGCGGGGAGTTGTGTCCCCACTGTATGACCGGGACCTCAAATTCTCTGGGACAAAGAGAGCGACCGTCTGGGCATGCACTGGGACTGGGATGGTCACGGAGGGCCTCCTGAATTTCCTCCTCGATATCCCAGGTCAGGGCAGCTTCGACGCAGGGATCGGGCAGAATTGATGCAGGTTCCTGGGAAGGGGCGTCATCCTTATGAAACTGACGGGAGAGAGCGTCCGGCTTGGTGTTCCGAGAACCTGGGCGGTATGACAGGGTGAAGTTGAATCTGGTGAAAAACAAGGCCCAGCGGGACTGTCTGGGGTTAAGACGTTTGGCGTTGCGGATGTATTCGAGGTTTTGTGATCGGTCCAGACCAGGAACGGAACTGTGGACCCCTCCAGCCAGTGACGCCACTCCTCCAGGGCAAGCTTGACTGCCAACAGCTCGCGGTCTCCAACATCATAATTGCGCTCTGCAGGTGAAAGCCGGCGAGAGAAAAATGCACAGGGGTGCAACTTGTTGTCCTCCTCTGCCCGTTGAGAGAGTATGGCCCCGACTCCCACGTCTGAGGCATCCACCTCGACAACGAACTGCCGGTCTGAATCCGGCATCTGGAGGATGGGGGCAGTGGTGAACCGGGCCTTGAGGGTATGAAAGGCTGTGTTGGCCTCTGGGGTCCAGGAAAAGGGGTGTTTGATGCTGGTCAGAGCTGTGAGGGGAGCGGCGACGGAGCTGTAGTTCCGGATGAATCTCGGTAGAAATTGGCAAACCCGAGGAATTGCTGCAACTTCTTCCTATTCCCCGGAACTGGCCAGGAGGTAACTGCGAGACCTTTGCGGGGTCCATCTGGATATTGCCTTCAGCGGCGATGTATCCCAGGAATGACACAGTCTGAGCATGGAACTTCGCATTTCTCGCTTTGACATAGAGGGAGTTCTCCAGGAGCCGTTGAAGAACCAGCTGGACATGGCGAGTGTGTTCGGACAGAGTTCTGGAGAAAATTAAGATGTCGTCCAGGTACACGAAGACGAATTTATTCAGCATGTCCCGCAGCACATCATTCACCAGCGCCTGGAATACGCTGCTGGGCGTTGGTGAGCCAAATGGCATTACCAGGTACTCATAATGGCGGTGTGGGTGTTGAATGCAGTCTTCCACTCATCACCCTCCCCTTACTCGGACTAGGTGGTAAGCATTTCTAAGGTCCAGTTTGGTGAAAATAGTGGATCCCTGGAGCAACTCAAAAGCAGAGGTGAATAAAGGCAGAGGGTACCGGTTCTTCACTGTGACATCATTCAGACCTCGATAATCAATGCAGGGGCGAAGAGAACCATCTTTCTTTCCCACAAAGAAGAACCCGGCACCAGCTGGCGAGGAAGACGGGCGGATGAGTCCAGCTGCCAGGGGAGTCCCTGTTGTAATCCTCCATAGTTTTTTCTTTTAGGAGGGATAGTGAGTAGAGGTGACCTTTGGGTGGAGCAGTCCCAGGGAGGAGATCAATGGCACAGTCGTACGGACGGTGTGGGGGCAGAGATGTGGCTTTGGTCTTGTTGAACACCTCTCGGAGGCCATGGTAACATTCAGGGACATTAGAAATGTCGGGGGCAGTGCTGGGGGGTACTGAGCCGGAGGGCAGCGAGGCAGCATGCAAAACAGGTCAGGTGGCAGGCATTTCCCCACTCTTTCACAGTTCCGGAGGCCCAATTGAGGTGAGGATTGTGGAGACGGAGCCAAGGGGTAGCCCAGGATTAGGGGTTGGCCTGGGGAGCTGAGCAGGTGGGAAGCGGATGGTCTCTCGGTGGTTTCCTGACACCATCATTGAGATGGGGGCTGTGATGCTGGTAACTGTGCCAGTGCGTGACCGTCCCAGGGCCGGGCTGGAACAGGAGTGGACAAGCGATGGCTTTCCAAGCCCAGCTGACGAGCAAGTCCTGTGTCAATAATGTTTGCTTCTGCGCCAGAGTCCACCAGGGCTGCCAGGGTGTGGGTGGAATCAGACAGGTGAAGACAGACTTGGATGAGGGGTTTACGGCTGATGGAGGGCGGAATGTTCATTGAGCTCATCCGGATTCCTCCTACATCTGGTGAGCTCCGGCCTTTTGCTGGACAGGTAGCGACTCGATGACCATCACCACCACAGTACAGGCATAAGTTGGAGGTGATGCGTCGCTGGCGCTCTGCAGGGGTTAGGGAGGCGCGGCCGATCTCCATCGGTTCAGACTGGTCCGGCTGGCTAGACGGTGTGGCAGGTGCGGACAGAAGGGCAGTTGGGACACTCCGTGTGCTGGTGGATGGACTCTGGCCCTCTCTCTCGACGGCGGACCTGGATCCTGCGGTCGTCACGGACAGCCAGAGCAATGGCTTCATCAAGAGTGGGGGGTTGATCATGGGAAACCAGCTCGTCCTTTATGTAGTCCGCCAGGCTGTGGAGGAAGGCATCCACCAATGCTTCCATGTTCCAGGAGCTCCGACTTGCCACAGTTCGGAAGTCAATGGAGTAATCCGCAACAGTCCTTCTGCCTTGGCGAATACTCATCAGGGTCGAGATGCCTCGGCTGTGGTGGATTCCAAATCCCGAATACCTTGAGCATCTCCCTCTGTGAATAGGTTGAAGGTTGCACATGCTGGGGTCTGGCTCAAACTCCGCCGTTCCCCAGAGTCGAGCTCGGCCCGTCAGGTGAGTGATCACGTAACCGACCCTCGCCCTTCAGTGGCAAAAGTCCTGGGTTGCAGGGTAAACTGGACCACGGCAGCTCGTCAGGAACGCCCGTACCTGGGTTGGAGTGCCGCTGAACGCTCTGGGTTGCCGATCCTGGGTTCTGGGGCTCCGGCAGCCACGGCAGCAGTGGACTGGGCAGGAGACTTCGGGTGCTGGGCGGTGAGCAGGCTGGCTGGGGGGCTGGGCGGTGGGAGCAGGCAGAGGAGAAAGGTTGGTGAGAAGTTGAATGATCATTGCAAGTTGTTGCTGTTGCTGCTGGAACTGCTGAAGCTGTTGGTAGGCAGCTTGAAGTAAGGGAGGCAGTGTCAGCAGTGTTGCGGTTTGCCTCTCTCTCAGTCTCTTCCAGGCGTTGCATGGCGGTGGGTGGTTCTGGTTGGCCGGTTTCCATGCTGGTTCGACCGTGCGCTGGGTCCATGTTTGGTCAGATCGTACTGTCAGACACCAAACAGGGCGAGGACCACAAAAGCGTCACGTTAGAAAAGTTTATTTAAGGGTTGGGGTTACAGGGGTTTCAGGGGTTCGGGAGTTCCAAGAGTCTGCGTGTGTGTGTTCCCCCAATAGCCGAGCAGCAATGGCAGGAGCTGGATGATCCGGGAAGTCCTGGGGAAACACACACACAAACAGCAATTGAAACGAAGCAGCAGTACAGTCAAGGGCTAGGCTGTATTAGTAGAAAGAGAGGCGGAAGGCAGGTCAAGATTACGGGGCTGGAGATCAAAGAAGTAGTCGAGCTGGTCTGGGTTCACAGGCAAAGAGTCAGAGTCGTTTTTCAAGACAGGCAGGTAACTGGTGCGGGTTTGCAGGCGATCTGACAAGTGTGGACTGAAAAGCAAGGCTTTATATACCGGGCATGATGAGTGGTGAATGCAGTGCAGCTGGTAGGTAAACGAGGGTGAGGCAGAGCAGAGCAGGAACAGGTGGAGGTCATCAGACTTTAATCAGCGCGTGTTACCAGGCAGAGAGAGAGCTCATGACACCCTGTTTGTATGTTCACTCCAATGGCCTACCATAACTTACCAACTCTGCACTGTAGACCATAAACTGGCTATTTATATTTTTCTGTGAAATAACCAAATGTATTTGTTCAACTTTAAGAAGCAGAATTACGCACTAGGCTACTTGGAACGTAACACATTTTTGTTTGCGCAGGAGAGTACGGTGGCGCATTGCATTCACATCACAAAAAAATAAAAAATAATCAGGTTATCTCATAATTATGAGATAGTATCTCATAATTATGACATATTATCTCATAATTACGAGATAATTATCTTGTAATTACGAGATAACTATCTCATAATTACGAGATAATCATCTCGTAATTATGAGATAAGGATAGAATCCGTGCTGAGGATCTAAACAGCCTTTCAATAAAAGCAAGCACATATTTCCTACTGATTTCCTGCTTTGAATGACTTTCGTACTTAACATGTCTTTAAGTGGCATGAAAAATAAGCCTGTCAAATCGCCAACAACCCCAAAGCAAAGAGTAAGCTTCTATAGGCTACTCTTTGCCCAAAGGCAATACAATGTTGCACGTTACAGTCCTAACCAGTAGGTGGAGGTACTACTACGCATAGGGCTACCTCCATCCACGTTGTCACACGCACGCCTATTGTTTATTTTGTGCAGCTAGACTAGGCCTAACTCATCAATGCCTTAACTCATCAATGCCACTAGGACTAGTGGCATTGATGAGTTAAACAGTCACATTTTTCTTACACGTATTATATTGAGAGAAAATAGTCAGTTGTAAACAAAGAACCCTATGTAACCCTTTCGTAAATGGACTGAAGTTGGCTCTACATATATACTTTTATTGATTATGCTAACCGTTAGCATCTCTATGGGATTTCTCATATACATTAGCCATAAGCTAACACATTAGTTTCTATTCTGTAACTTGAAATTCTAGTCTACATGATTGCTCTTAAACAAAACATTGAAGGAAATAACTGAGATGTACTCTGTTGGTCTGCAGAGTTTTACAGTGAATCCTAAGTAAAGGTTTGAAAGGAACTTCAGCTTCAGACTTTCTCTTGGGAAGCTGTTAGGTCTATCTTCTCTAATAGACCATGTCATTGCCTCACACAAGTGGGGGCAGAATTGGAAATGTGTCATAAATCATGATTATCTCGTAATTATGAGATAATATGTCATAATGATGAGATACTATAATTATCTCATAATTACGAGATAACCTGATTTTTTTTTTGTGATGTGAATGCAATACGCCACCGTAGGAGAGAGAATGACAGCGATTAACAAATTGCACTTGTTGCTGGTTACCAATAAATTAGTGCTGTCAGTTAAACGCGTTATTAACGGCGTTAACGTAAACCTATTTTAACGGCGTCAATTTTTTTAACGCGAGATTAACGTTTTTTTTTTGGTTAAACAAACTTTGTAGTTTTTTCACATGCTGTTGCAACAACTAGTAACGTTAGAACAACTACAACACCACACTGGATTTAGCTAGACCGGAAACTAAACAATACGCACTGACGAATAGAATGGAACGTTGTATATGCTGCCCCCTTTTAGGGAAAAGATGACTGATATAATGGAAACCTATGCTGCATCGAAGTGGGGAGCGAAAAGGGCTTATACTTACTAAATCTTGAAACAAATGTGAATAAAAGGCACAAAATAAGGTTGGTGTAAGAGTTATCTGTGTGATTATGGGATTAATGTGACCATGTTCCTATGGTTTGCTTTTTCTAGTTTACAGGAGTGTCACGAACGTATTGATAGGCACAGTCAAACTGCCCAGTGGCTGACTATAACTAAGTTCAGCAAGCTTAACTTTACATGTCATAACATCAACTAAACATAAGTCACACATTCATTCTATTACTTGTAATATGAACGTAGCCTATTTCCTACAACTAGGTGAGATAATTGGCTATGTTATACTGAAGTTCCACAGTTAGCTAGCTAGCAAGCTAACCGTTTTGCATGGGATATTATGGTAAGTGTACATGCTAAATTTGTTCTCAACATGAGGTATTGCAAACAAATTAGGCTGGTAATGTACATAGTTTCTACATGAGTAAGTTACATAAACATAATTCTTCATAACTGCCATGTTAGTAAAATGATTGAATGTCCTGTGAATTAAAAAATATGTCAACGTGTGATTACTAGCTGTCTTTCCGATAGACCTCTCCAGAATCAAGTCCCGCCTCAAAACTTCCGTATCCATCCAACCTTCGGTCGTCAAATGTCTATGGGAAATAACATGGTGTTTTGAAAGATCGTACCTGTCAAACTAGGTGACAAAGTAGAAAAAGCTGCTGGGCAGATTGGCCTACACACTTCTGCCATCTAGTTTCCACTGGATTTTTTGTTTTTCGGTGCCGTTTAAGTAGTATAGTCTATAGTATACTACTTAAACGGCACCGACAATCAAAAAATCCAGTAGACTGTACAATGGATAGACAATTGACGCCAGGAAGTTGGATGGATACGGAAGTTACGGAGGCGGGACTTATTCTGGAGAGGTCTATTGGAATCAATAATATATTGTTAACTTGTTTTCCTCTAAAATGGGGCGTGATGCAGATTAAATGTATCTTTATGATAATGCGCCGTTAGTAGGCTACGTAAAGGCATGCTGCACACACTTGTTTGGGCTTACAGCCGGCCAAAGAGTAGTAGCCTAGGCTGACGCATTAAATGTGTGCTGCCAAAGATTCTTTCACCGTCAATTGTTCTGTTATCAACATTCCTCTTTGGCTGCTACTATCTGCGATGCACTCTGCTTTCGACATTCATTTACATTAGATTTCATTCTTTTCAATACAACTCCGCACACCAGCATCGCACTTTGCCGCCGTGTAAATCACGATTCAGTTATATTTGGTCGACGCTGCTCCATAAAATCCATTGTTCATCCAGTGTTTGCCTGTTAAGAACTTTGGCGCTGATGTGTGTGGCAAGTGACAGTGCACCATAGACTGTAGGCCTATAAAATGGCAATGCACTCATGTTGAAAACTTCCTTAATTTCAACTGAACTCAAAGATAATTAATATAGTATGAATATAATATTTTCTGTTTGTTATGCCCTTTGTAATGTGTGTAGGCCTACATTTTGTGCACGCACTTCTGTAGTATTTATTTCAGTTTATATCAGCTAGATTTCTGAAGAACCCATGTGGGCCCCAGATATACATGTGGAGAATACATGTGAAGAATATATTGTGTTGCCTCAGGTCTGCTGCACATCTTTCGAAATTTGATTTGAAATAATCAAATAGACCTACGTCTTAAAGTTCAGTTAATAAAGTAACTTGCTTTGCTTTCATTTGAATCCCAATCAAGATACACAATAATTGCTTTATTGTTAATATGGACTCCTGGAAAGTTCAGAAATGCAAAATAATAGAATTTTAACCATATGATAAAATATGTGATTAATCGTGATTAATTATAGGAATTCAACGATTAATCGCGATTAAAATTTTTAATCGTTTGACAGCACTACAATAAATACTATATATTTTTGCAAGCAATAAAAACAGAGAGGATGATAAAATTAAAGGTTTGACCCTTCAAGGTATAAATATAAAAGTATCTATGTATGCAGACGATACAACTTTTCTACTGTCACCAGATGTTGCATCCTTGCAAAACTTAATAACAGAATTGAATAACTTTTCAAACATATCTGGTTTAAAACCAAACTATGAAAAATGTCGATGCACTCTGCTTTCGACATTCATTTACATTAGATTTCATTCTTTTCAATACAACTCCGCACACCAGCATCGCACTTTGCCGCCGTGTAAATCACGATTCAGTTATATTTGGTCGACGCTGCTCCATAAAATCCATTGTTCATCCAGTGTTTGCCTGTTAAGAACTTTGGCGCTGATGTGTGTGGCAAGTGACAGTGCACCATAGACTGTAGGCCTATAAAATGGCAATGCACTCATGTTGAAAACTTCCTTAATTTCAACTGAACTCAAAGATAATTAATATAGTATGAATATAATATTTTCTGTTTGTTATGCCCTTTGTAATGTGTGTAGGCCTACATCCCAGCCAACATGTATATCTGGGGCCCACATGGGTTCTACATGGGCTACATGGGTACCAGGTGGGCATGGGCTAGAGGTGGGCATTTTTCAAGGGGCCCATATGGGTTAGCCAAGAAGGGCCCATGTGGGCTACCCATGTAGGTCCTGGTTGGGTAAATAGTGGGAAAGCATTTATATGGGCTCGGCATGGGCAACACAACTGGGTCCCAGGAGGGATTACCACTTGGGTTAGACATTGTCTAACCCATGTGGGCTTCCAATATGAGTCCTACTATGGTCTGTAATGGGAATCCCATAAATGGGCTCAGAATGGGCAACACATATGGGCCCCATTGGTATTTAATGTTTGGGTTAAATATGGGCAAACCAGGATAAACCCATGTGGGCTCCCCATGTTGGTGCCATGTGGGTCCTTAATGGGAAATCAACAATTGGGTTCAGTCTGGGCAACACATATGGAGCCCATTAGGGTTAACCATGGGTTGGATATGGGCCCGGGAAAACCCATGTGGGCAATTCATATGGGTCCCAAATGGGTAATTAATGTGAAACCAATATATGGCTCAGAATGGGCAACACATATGAAGCCCATTAGGGTAAAACCCATATAGGCCAACCTGGACAAACCCATGTGGGCAATAAATATGGGTCCTAGATGGGTAATTCATGTGAACCCAATATATGGTCTCAGAATGGGCAACACAAATGGGGCCCAGTTGTACTTAATGTTTGGGTTAGACATGGGCAAACTGGGATAAACCCATGTGGGCTCCCTATGTTGGTGTCATGTGGGTCCTTAATGGGAAATCAACAATTGGGTTCAGTCTGGGAAACACATATGGGGCCCATTAGGGTTAGCCACTCAGGTTGGATATGGGCAAACCTAGACAATATCACGTGGGCAGTTCATTTGGGCCCCTACATGGGTAATTAATGTGAAACCAATTTATGGTCTTAGAATGGGCAACACATATGGATCCCATTTGGGTAAACCACTTCGGGTTGGATATGGGCCAACCTGGAGAAACCCACGGGCAATCCATATGGGTCCTAGATGGTAATTAATGTGAAACCAATATATGGTCTCAGAATGGGCAACACAAATGGGGGCCCAGTTGTATTAATGTTTGGGTTAGGTATGGGCAAACTGGGATAAACCCATGTGGGCTCCCTATGTTGGTGTCATGTGGGTCATTAATGGGAAATCAACAATTGGGTTCAGACTGGGAAACACACATGGGGCCCATTAGGGTTAGCCATTCGGGTTGGATATGGAGCAAACCTGGACAATATCCGTGGGCAGTTTGTTTGGGCCCTACATGGGTAATTAATGTGAAACCAATATATGGGCTCAGAATGGGCAACACATATGAAGCCCATTAGGGTAAACCACTCGGGTTGGATATAGGCCAACCTGGACAAACCCATGTGGGCAATATATATGGGTCCTAGATGGGTAATTCATGTGAACCCAATATATGGTCTCAGAATGGGCAAATACAAATGGGGCCCAGTTGTAATAATGTTTGGGTTAGACATGGGCAAACTGGGATAAACCCATGTGGGCTCTCCCTATGTTGGTGTCATGTGGGTACCAATGGAAATCAACAATTGGGTTCAGTCTGGGAAACACATATGGGGCCCATTAGGGTTAGCCACTCAGGTTGGATATGGGCAAACCTAGACAATATCCTAGATGGGCAGTTCATTTGGGCCCTACATGGTAATTAATGAAACCAATTTATGGTCTTAGAATGGGCAACACATATGGATCCCATTTGGGGTAAACCAACAATTGCCTCTGTTGGATATGGGGCCAACCTGAGAAACCCACGGGCAATCCATATGGGTCCTAGATGGGTAATTAATGTGACACCAATATATGGTCTCAGAATGGGCAACACAAATGGGGCCCAGTTGTACTTAATGTTTGGGTTAGGTATGGGCAAACTGGGATAAACCCATGTGGGCTCCCCATGTTGGTGTCATGTGGGGTCCTTAATGGGAAATCAACAATTGGGTTCAGACTGGGAAACACACATGGGGCCCATTAGGGTTAGCCATCCGGCTTGGATATGGGCAAAACCTGGACAATATCATCGTGGCAGTTTGTTTGGGCCCCACGGTAATTAATG